>NC_090653.1:272719812-272861531 GCF_040937935.1 Hyperolius riggenbachi
ATGGCTGCAGAACAGAGTAGACAAGGCCACTCCCCGCCATCAGTCCTGCACATGGCTGCAGCTGAATAGACAAGGCTGTGCTCCTCCATCAGTCCTGCACATGGATGCAGCACAGAACAAACAAGACCACTCCCCTCCATCAGTCCCGCACATGGATGCAGCACATAACAAACAAGACCACTCCCCTCCATCAGTCCTGCACATGGCTGCAGCACAGAACAAACAAGACCACTCCCCTCCATCAGTCCTGCACATGGCTGCAGAACAGAGTAGACAAGGCCACTCCCCTCCATCAGTCCTGCACATGGCTGCAGCAGAGTAGACAAGGCTGCTCTCCTCCATCAGTCCTGCACATGGCTGCAGCACAGAGTAAACAAGAGCACTCCCCTCCATCAGTCCTGCACATGGCTGCAGCACATAATAGACAAGGCCTCGCGCTCCTCCACATAGAACACGACACAGGTAACGTTTCACACATTACAAAAGAAAAAAACTTCAGAAAGCTGAGTGAGCAATTCAGAACGCTGTTAGGATGTCATTAGTTATCACGCAAGCTCTGCTTCAGAAGAGGCCATCCAGGGTCTGATCCCAAGTACGCTTACGCCGGAATCACAGAGTTGGTACTTTGACGGTTATCCCAGGTGACGGCAGCAATTGCGGACTTCTGATGTAAATCAAGCAGAATGGGCCCCTCAGGGGCTTATTGTAAAAAGCTCAGTCTTGGCCGCTTGTGCGCAGTATGTCAAATTATCCACCTTACACAGGTGGCTTGAGCAATATGTTATGTGTTTACCAATGCATAAATGGAATGTAATGAGAAAGCAGAGATGAATTATTTACGAGAGCCCACTGTAAGCACATCCATTCACTGCTATACCTCGCAGCCATGGCCTGGTTAGGAGAGGAGTGGGGGAAACGCGGGACTAAGGCTGAACACGCTTCACTGTGAGCCGGAGATCTTCATCTAATGCCGTAGTCTTACAAGAGATGTCAACTTTTATTCAAAACCTCTGCACTGAATCCATCATCATGTATAACAATATGGATGGATGATCCCACATTCCATTAAAAGGGAGGCTACAAACTTTCATAAGTTGTTGCTTAATGTATATGAAAAGGGGGAGTAACTTGGCGTAAACTCTTAAAGCTGGATTGTCAGACAAAATCAGATTCCTTTTACCCACTGCTCTATTTTGCAGCCTGAAACCTGACCCTGCATTACAATAAAAGCCTAAGGGCTCGTTTCCACTATAGCGAATCCGCATGCGGGCACTGCATGCGGATTCGCATAGTCAATGTTAGTGGATGGGGCTGTTTCCACGTGTGCGGCGGCGTTTTTCGGTGCGGGAAAAATCTGCACGACAGGGTCGTCAGATTTCGCGTGCGGCAGGAATGCGGGCGAATCGCCGCTAATGCATTCAATAGGGAAATCGCATGCGGCTTTGTCATGCGGATTTCCCCGCGATTTCGCATGAAAGGCAATGGAACTTTACACAGGCAGTGACATGGTTAAATTCGCCTGGCTCCTTGCCATGCGAAATCGCATGCGAAATCGCGGGTAAATCCGCATGGGGAAACGCAGCCGCATGCGATTTCTTCAGCGGTGGAATCCAGGCGATTCCGCACCGCTACAGTGGAAACGAGCCCTTAATGTTTCTGCTGTAAAATTCTCAGTCAGCCTGGCTCTATTGATAAATTACAGACGAGAAGGAGGTTTGTCATCACTCCTCCCACGTTTCTGCTCCTCACTGATTGGCTGAGAAGTAGAAGTCTAAGAAGGAAGAAGCTGCTGAAATCCGATCTATGCTGTGCTCACAAGTGTTTACAAAGCAAGCTAGATACAACAGTGCAGTTCCTGGGGGAGGGGGGGGGGCTCTCTGTAGATCGGAAGAAAAAGGCAACACCCATCCACCAGGAGTGAACTCAGGTAATGTATAGGCAAAACAGAGGTGCCGGGGAATCGCTAAAAAGTTTAAAATAGGGAGGTTAATGAGGACTTGCACCTTTTCCAAGCAGGCACAATATACTGTTGATATTAAACAAAAATATTTACATACTCCAGAAAATACACACGTTTCATAGGCATATCCCGCTTCCTCAGGCTAGGAACAGAGCATATAGTTGCATGCGTTATATGCTCTGTTCATAGCCCGAGGATGCGGGTTATGCCTGTGAAATGTGTTGCACTTTCTGGAGTATGTAAATATTTTTGTTGAATAAGGTCTACAGTATCTTGCATCGGTTTGGAAAAGGCAAGTACACCTTGACCTCCTTATTTTAAACTTTAGCGATTTTTTATCCTTTTGGCACATCTGTTTTGCCTATGCATGCTCATTAGGCTGCTCACCACATAGGGTTCACTAAACACTCCCCTACTGTCATCCATTTGGGTCCCTGCACAAAAGAAATGCCAGTATATTAATCCAAGCCCCATCAGGCGCCCATTGATTTGCAATAGACCAATGGGAATCATCCCTCCCCAAGGAGGCCTCATTGGTTCAACCGAGTAGTAAAGCAAAGAAAATCTTCCCTGGTGTGCATGGAGTATTCCCATTGTTTGTTTTTTTTTGCCAACCAATGGGAGCCGGATGCTTATGACAGGGCTCTGGGATCAGTATTCCAGCATGCAGAGAACTTGAATAGTGGTGGCAGAGGAGCTCAATGGTGACAGGAACTGAGCAGGCGGCGATATGAAAACAGGAATGGATGGAACGGGATGTAAAACTGATGCCATTGTAAGAAAACCATCAGTTTGATTATTTTTTTTTTAATAAGGCCACAGCATAAATCCAGTCTTATACCTAAAGCCCTAATCTTAAATAGGACTTTTCTGGAACCCCACAACTCTTGGGCGACAGTTCTGGGCAGGGTGCTGTACGGCCACATCACTAGGCTGTTGCTATGGTGGGGAGCAAAGGGAAGACATGGCACACAACTTAGTGGAAAGAGGTTAAAGCAGGAGAACATTTGGCTAGTCAAAAGCGCATTGATGTTTTGTTGCCAAACATGGATGGGTGTGTGGTAATCCACTGACATCCCGGTGAACAGTTAAGATCGTGACATTACTGAACAAGAATGACGTTACTGTGATCTGGCCATCACAATAAAAAGGGCATTTACTCCCATCTATAAAAGGCTCCCATAAAACCTAAGTAGGTGTTTAGAAGAGGTGTTCATAGGCACGAGATTAACAAATGACACAGGACGCTGTTCTCCCACCATCTCACTAGAGATCCATCATATTTAGGTGTGGGATGGCAGGTCCCAAGATGAGCTATATTTCAGCGGCTTTTATCTCACAGGATGCTCAGAAATGGCCTGTCTGCCTTCATAGATAATTTAGGAGGGCTGCCTCACCTCTAATTTATGGCCGCCCTGCTTAATCCTTTTCTCCCAGGCTCAACCTAACAAGAATGTCTTATTCCTTCCTGACAAGGAACGGTTTAATGACCTGACACTCCAATACGCTCTTACTTAGGGGTTGGTGAATGAACACGCTTGCATAAAGAGTATGAGGCTACAAGTATGAAAATATTCCTTAAATTTGTTTGTAAGCATTCAAACGCCAAGGCAATCACCCTCATCCCGAACGTACAACTTGAGCTGCGATGAGTACAAAGGAGGATCCGCAGACCAGAACAGGATGAGGTAAAAAAGGCTGAAAAGTTTATTTGAAAAAATCCACAGACAAGGCAATAAAATCACAGGATCAACTAGCGCGTATGGGGCCTACCATGTGCCCTTAGTCGTAGTTCGGGCGTAGTTTGGGGGTAGAGCGTCATGAACCTTCTCACTGCCTTTGAGCTGCGATAAGGACCCCTCTACAGAGAATTCAGCAGGTGTACAGTAACCCCCCCCCCCCTCCCCTCGGCCAGCAACCAGCCCGGCGGATCGCTTTGGCCGAGTGCTGTCTAGGAACATCGTTTTCCCAACTCACGTGGCTCCTGCTTTATGTCACACCAGTGCTGCTCTATTGCCGCCACCCTCCACACAGCACCCAAACTGTCACCTGAGGGATTGTAGAAAGGTTTTGGTGGTTCTTGTAGGGACTAAGAACGCCTAAACTAAAAGTATGGAAAGACCAGGAGTCCAATGGTGCGGTATAGTTAGGTATAAAAGGGGACAAAAGTATATGTAAATACATACGGTATATACTCACAAAGGGTGGTTGCTGTTTCTGCAACCTCTGTATAAGCCTGCAGGGAATTCACCATCCCTGCTCAGTGCTCCAGGTCGTGCCATATACTGGATAGCTGCTCTCCTGTACTTCAATACACTTTCCAGAAAACTGTAAAGCCATTACCTCTGACTGATATTTGGGGAGGATGGAGGCGCCCAAAGTAGGTTATATATTGGCGTTTAAAACAAACGATATAATCGCTTATCTCTCCAGATTAAAGACATGAGTTCAAAAAAATCTGACTACACGTTTCACTTCCTCAGGGGCGGGGGGGAGGTGCCTCTACTGCAATTTAGCTCTCTATTTTATCATTTTTCAACGCCAATTCATAACATACTTTGGGTGTCCTCTTCATACTCCAATACTAGCCTGAGGGAATGGGTCCCGATTCCCACTGGGCGGCATGCCTCGTAGGTTTGTATGTGGCTTTGAACTCTTCTGCATGTTATCCCAGGTGTAGAGTTTAGACTTCCTAGGTGTTCTGGGCCAGCAGGCCACCAAATAGTCAGGATTCAGGATGGCAGCCCATATGAATTTTAAAAGAATAAGGCTGCCATATTGCCATTATATTTTACAAATTCTATTTGCCGGTTTATATTTCTTTAGTTCAGCCTTGCCAACTACCTCGACAAGCACAAAGTTGGTGAAATGAGACCTAGATGGAAGATCAGATCTGCATAATTTTGCTAGTTGACACTAGACATGATCAATTAGATTCTAATTTTCCAGCTGGATAGCATACTGGTTAAGGGTGTTCTCTGTGATATAAGGTTTGAACGTGGATTGATTTCAGAGCAAGCCAGTATGTAATCCAGTAAGGAGTCTCTGGGCAAGACTCCCTAATGATCCTTGTCATCCATGGAAAACACCCTAAGTGGCTGCAACTCTGGAGCGCTTAGAGTCCGCTAAGAGGAAGCAGCAATAGAAAAGGTTACCGGTCTTTAATTGGTTGTATTCTGAGCACAGCTTACAAATGGACCAATCAAATTCAGCAGCAAGCTAAAGGTGGCGCAACAAAATGTAGTATCTGAAAACTTTGTTCAATGTAAATTATGATTAATTACATAAAATTTGCATACTAAAATTCTTAGCCTGAATTGGTGTATGAAGCTCAGCATGTGACTAAAGAGACACTGAAGCGAAAAAAAAAATATGATATAGTAAATTGGTTGTGTACTATGAATAATTACTAGAAGATTAGCAGCGAAGAAAATATTCTCATATTTTTATTTTCAGGTATATAGTGTTTTTTCTAACATTGCATCATTCTATAATATGTGCAGATTACACAACACTCAGCATTCAAAATGAGTCTTTCAGAGCAGTCTGCACTAATGACCTCTCCTCTAGCAGAGAAAAAGAAAACAGTTGAGATAATAAAAGTCAGATAACAGCCCTCTCCACGACTAAACTTAGTTGGAGAGTTAATGGCTTAGAGATAACACAACTGGAGTTTAAGGGCTGGTTCAGACGGACGCTTGTGCAGCGTTTACCGCCAGTGTTCAGGGCTTGGCGTTAAACGCTCCCATTCAAGTGAATGGGAGCGTTTGTACCAAGCTTTTACACGCGCTTACACGAACGCGGCGTTCGGGTCCCGATTTTCATTGGCGTTCAAGGAGCCCCTGGAAGCTACATGTTGCTTCCAGGGGCGGTTAACCGCGATGGGTAATGTCCCCCTAGGGAAAGAAAAAACGACCGCATCCAAACGCAACGCGAACGCTGCTGAAAGCCCGAACGCATTGCCGCCGCGACGCCAATGAACGCGACGCCTCCAAACGTCCGTCTGAACCAGCCCTATCTCTTCCTGTACTGGAAACAATTAGACTGATGTATCTGATGTTAAGGTTTTATTTCTTAGCTGTGCTACACATACAAATCATAATATCTTTTTTTCGCTTCAGTGTCTCTTTAATGTCTCTTCTCCTTTCGCAATAAAGTCCTGTTTAATCTGCCTATGACTAGTGCGTAGACTGTCTTTAAAACATTCATGGCTGTCTGCAAGGTGTTAAAAGAAAAAAAAAATATTAAAAATTCTTCACTTTTTTTAACAGGATAATATTTTAAAAAGTGAGTTACTTTGGGGTTTACTTTACGTTCATCTCCAGGATTAAATTTTAATAAGTTTTCAGGCGTTGGCCAGCAGCCACGTGAAAACAAGACCTCAGAAAAAGGTAATTTCAGGGCACTTTGTGTTTATTCTAGAACACTTGTCTGCCAGCAAGGGGGGTGGTGGGTCCTAAAATTATTTGAGGGAGAGGAAAGGGCGAGAAAAGACTATAAATATTAGTCAGTGTTATCCCATTATATTAATACAGGTATGTGTCGCACTCAACCACTTGGAATGTGCTATGGGCAGGCATAACATGGATTCAAAGGAAAGAAGAGAAAGATCTCCCCATATAAACAGCACCACTCCAGAGTATAGCTAAAAAATATAACATGTTTATTGGTATCAAATCACAGTTGTATGAACTCACAATTAAAATCAATTAAAAACCATCCACACTCTCCTGAGATAGTAGTTAAATTATATCCACTCTAATGTATTGATTGCTACCTGGTAGACCTTATTCTGCACACACTTGTTATCAATTTGATAGTGTGTGTTGAACCCGGGTTCAATTTAAAGTGCTAAACAGTGACCTGTGAAACAAAGTGCAAAACAACAAACACATATGTATATACGATGGCCATCTACATTAAATGATGCGGGTAGTGGCTAGTGAAGGCATAGGAGAAAATCTATACTTCACCCTGGTAGATAGACTAGGATTCCCAAGAAGAGTGTGAGCATCTCAGAGTACAGGGTGGACAAGTCCACCGGTTCCACGGGTCTTAACCCCGCTTCTTCAAAGACGAGACCCGTGTTATCCCATTGTAAAGGAAGACTACTAAAAATAAATAAAAAGATTGTGTATTTTTACATAGTTCCTCTTTAACCACTTCAGCACCACAGGGTTTTTTGCTTAAAAACCAGAGCAATTTTCAGAGTTCAGCGCTCCTCCCATTCATTCACCAATAACTTTATTGCTACTCATCAGATCTAAATGATCTATATCTTGTTTTTTTTTGCCACAAATTATGCTTTGTGAGGGTGATATTTGCTTTTAGTAATTATGCTATTATCTGTGCATTTTAAAGGGAAAAATGAGAAGAAAAAAAAAAAAAAGAATACACTATTTCTCCATTTCCATGCACTATAGTTTTCAAATAAACAATGTTACCATGGGTAAAACCCACACATTGTATTTGCTAATTTGTCCTGGTTATCTCAACATTTAAATAATGTTCCTAGTACAATGTATGGCGATAATATATTAGTTTCTGGTTTGTGTTTTTTGTTTTCTCATTGTACTCTATCAGTAATTAAAAGCCCTTATCTTCATGATTAACAGTAATACACTCTCATGGCATACATATTTTAAAAGCTAAGTCCCTAGGGTAACTATGTATTCTCTTTTCAATGCTGTCACTTTTGTTTTTTTTTTTACAAGTATTTATTTAGGGGTATAGAGTACATGAAAATAACAGTTTTATTGCTTTTCATTCAGTTTTCCGGTAAAAAAAAAAATCACATGACTTAGCCCTCAGTTGTCAAACAACACAAAATCTATTCTCTCACTTGTCACGGTTAAAATGATACCCTAAATACATAATCAGATAGCTTATTGGGCATACAGCACACTGTTTACCACAAGTACGCCTATCTACTCCCCTGAGCTTCAAGTAAAGTTTTGTGGGGAGTAGATAAGCGTAGCAAGGGAGGTAAAGTGGTTAAAGTGGTGATGTGACAAATGATAAAATTTTAAAGTACACCCGAGGTGAAAAACTAATGAAACAAGTCATTTTTAGGAGGATACAAATATTTAAAGAGGCACTGTAATGAGAAAAACGTCCCCTGTGGGTTACTCACCTTGGGAGGGGGAAGCCACAGGATTCTAATGAGGCTTCCCCCGTCATCCTCTGTCCCACGGGGGTCTCGCTGCAGCCCTTCAAAGCCGGCATGCCAAATCAGTCAGCCTGTTCAATATTTACCTTTCCAGGCTCCAGCGGGGGCGCTGTTTCGGCTCTTCTGAAGGAGATAGGCAGAAATAGCCGATCTCCGTCGGGTCTGCTCTACTGTGCAGGAGACTTGCGCCTGCACAGTAGAGCGGCCCGACAGAGATCGGCTATTTCCACCTATCTCTGTGGGAAGAGCGGATACTGCGCTGGGGCCACGGAGGTAAATATTTACATCGCCACACTCTGGGGGGATTTTCGCCGCCACCGTGGGACCGAGGAGGACGGGGAAGCCTCAATAGGATCCGGAAGCTTCCCCTACCCGAGGTAAGTACCCCCCAGGCTACGTTTTTTCGGTACAGATTTTCTTTAAGATACTCCACAGTTTTATTTTATATTTAAAATCTACTTTAAGTTTTTACTGTTTTATTGTTTTTGCTCAATGACATTCATTGAAGTATGCCATAGCTAAAATCTATGACCTATTGACCCTTTTTCTCTTTCCTGCTCTCAGAAGCAATTTTCTGCTAGGAAAGTGTTTTATAGTTGGAATTTCTTATCAGTGAGTGTCACACTGCAGTGTGTACATACCTGATTTTTTCTTTTTTTTCTTTCTCTGCCTAAAAGTTACACAGCCTAGTCATTTGTGTGCTTGGCACTGTACATACCCATGTCTATCATGTCACCTCAGGTGTCCTTTAAGAATCATTTCAAGTCACAGAAAAAAAGGCACATGCATAGAGGTAAGGAAGCAGATGTGGAAACCTCTTCAGACACTTTAATCAGGAAAATGAACACAAGCCACAGTCGATGTGATAAAGAAGGGGAGCAGCAGTGATTTTATCCTTCATTTGTATTTAGAGTTAGAATTTTAAACTTGCATAAAACATTTCCATGGCTTTAATCTTTTAACTGTTGACACTGGAAATATCAGATTATTAACTATTAAAATATATGAATAGCTACATCACAGTGATAATTAAAGGGATGTCGTCATATAAAGTGGAAGATGCCCCGGAGGGGTCATGCTCACCCGCAGACGGCCCTGCGTACTGGCTGTGCTTAAGCATGGCGTTTTGCAGCACTGCGCCCGCCGTAGGATGGGCTTTGATCTGCGTTTAGACACAATCAGGCTCGAGTTTATATTTATATCGGTCCCTGGGCTCCACGACTTACGCAACTGAGAAAACGTCTCCTTCCTTACAGAGCCACAGTTTGTTCATTTTTACAGAAAACTGGTTGCTGGGTACATGTGAACAATTCAGCTGCAAAGCTCAGCAAGGAGGAGTTGAAGAGAAACTGTAGTGAAAATAATAAAATTGCTTTTTTTTTTTTACAATATTCATTTATAGATTTAGTCGGCGTTTGCCCATTGTAAAATCTTTCCTCTCCCTGATTAATTTGAAATTTATCGCTGGTGGTGACAGCTTTAGTCCTGCCAGGTGGTCTGTATGGAATGTTCGTTACTGAGAGTTCTATGCACAGAGGGAGGTACTGCTTGCTTGGCAGTTGGAAAAATACGTTATTTCCCACAATGCAATGAGGTTCATATACAGCAAACTGTCAGGACCATGGCCATGACATCACCATGTGGGAGGGGTTTCACCACAATATCAGCCATACAGACTCCTCCTGATGATCTATTAGAGAAAAGGTAAAGACTTCTTGTGGTAAAGGGGTATCAGCTAATGATTGGGGTGAAGTTCAATCCTGGGATGAAGTTCCTCTAACTCTTAAAGGGGATTTCAATATACATCAGGGATGGTGTCCCTGTGATCTCGCCACCAGGGGACTTGGGCGCAGGATACAGCCGGTATGGCTAATCCTGCTGCTGCACAAGTTCCTGGCAGCGTTAATTACTGTTCCCCCTCCAGGTCCACGTGGATGGTAGGGAATGATTTATTTCGGCTTTCAGCTCTTGCTGGCGGCCGGACTAAAGTGTTTTAAAAGTAATTTCAGCTCCATCTTCTGATGGCGCCAAAGTTACTCGCTATGCGCCAATATACAGTGGTGTTCAAAATTATTCAACCCCCACTGAAGTTGAGTGTTTTGGCCAGTTTGACATCGATTTTGATCATTTCAGTCCTCTTGTTTACAATAAAATCAAAGAGGCACTTGTAAGTCAGACAAATATAACATAACATTTATAATGAAATAACCACAAATGTCTTTTCTGTGCTCACATTATCAGTTTTTTTCAACCCCTAAGTGACATTCATTCTTAGTACCTAGTACCAGGGCCGTGGAGTCGGAGCAATTTTGGGTGCCTGGAGTCGGAAAAAATGCACCGACTCCGACTCCTAATGAATTTAAACTGTAATTAAAATAGAAAATATGGAAAAAAATTATATTTCTCAGATAACAGTCATCATAAATAATTTATACATACAGTAATAGCGGTGCTTAATCCACAAAAATGAAATAAACCAATCAAAATTAGTTACTTGTGCTGCTTCAATAAAGCAGTCCCCGTATTTTTAAAGTCAGATATACATAAGTTATTGTGACTGTATATCTGATGTGTACACAGGAATTATATATACTAAACAACATCTATGCTGTAAGTATAAAGCCTGATGTGTAGCCGTGTCACTAATAGAGATGGTCAATGAGATGGAAATAATTCTGCGTTGATTCTGATTTATGCAAATGCACTCTTTGCTCATGAAATCAAATAATTTGATATGTTAAAATTAGGTTTGGTGACTACGAATTAAAAATGGTACCTGAGCAGGATGAAAAGAAAAGTGTTATACATACCTGGGGCTTCTTCCAGCCCCCTTCAGGCTAATCAGTCCCTCACTGTCCACCTTCACCACCACCTGGATCTTCTGCTATGAGTCCCTGTAATTCAGCCAGTCGGCGCAGTCCGGCCGCATGCCGCTTCCACAGCCAGGAGCGTTCTGCACCTGCGCGATAGTGCTGCGCAGGTGTAGTACGCTCCCGGCGGCGGAGTTTGTGCATGCACACTACGCCAGACTGGCTCAAGTACCTGGACCCGTAGCAGAAGATCCAGGTGGCGGAGGACAGCGAGGGACTGATTAGCCTGAAGGGGGCTGGAGGAAGCCCCAGGTATGTATAAAACTTTAATTTCATCTGTCTCAGGTTTACTTTGTTACACAGCAGTACTATACTCTACATATGCACTCTCCATATGCACTCTCCATAGAGCTGCAGAGAATCCACTGAGAATGTTGTGCACATTGAACACAGAGGTGTTGTCTATCACCCATAAACCTGGTTCAGATTGTGCATGAAGAATGTGTAATAGAGGAAGAATCTCCTTATTCCCCTGCAGAGTACCTGCACATCACTCTTACATGTACCCACAGTTACATTACCTAGGGTCTGATAGATGTTCTTTGTTCCGGTCTGTACCTTTTACAACTTTACAAGTACTCTTACCAAGGACTAGTTTTAGTCTATGACTAAAAGGGAATAAATATGGCAGTCTCCATATCCTTCTCACTTCAGTTGTCTTTTAAAATTCCTAAGCGTTGGCAGTTAAGAGACGAATTTCATGTTACATACTTTCAATCAACAAGATTGTAATACGCAAATTAGAGGAGTCGGAGTCGAGGAGTCTGAGTCGGAATCCTAAACTGATGAGTCGGTGGATTTTTGTACTGACTTCACAGCCCTGCTTAGTACAACATCCATTTCCAGTTATAACAGCTTTTAAAACGTGAAGAATAGCTTGACACAAGTGTCTTGCAGCGATCTACGGGCATCTTGGCCCATTCTTCATGGGCAAAAGCCTCCAGTTCAGTCACATTCTTAGACTTGCGTGCTGCAACTGGTTACTTTAAAGAGAACCCAAGGTGTGTTTAAAGAATGTTATCTGCATACAGAGGCTGGATCTGCCTATACAGCCCAGCCTCTGTTGCTATACCAAACCCCACTAAGGTCCCCCTGCACTCTGCAATCCCTCATAAATCACAGCCGTGCTGTGAGGCTGTGTTTACATCTGTAGTGTCAGTCTCAGCTGCTCCCCCGCCTCCTGCATAGCTCCGGTCCCTGCTCCCGTCCCTTCCCTCCAATCAGCAGGGAGGGAAGGGATGCAGGCGGGGACTGGAGTTCTGCAGGAGGCGGGGAGAGCAGCAGACTGACACTATAGAGATAAACACAGCCAGCTCTGACAAGCTGTTTGTCAGCAGTGTCGCTGTGATTTATGAGGGATTGCAGAGTGCAGGGGGACCTTAGGGGGGTTTTGGATAGCAACAGAGGCTGGGCTGTTTAGGCAGACCCAGCCTCTGTATGCAGATAACATTCTTCAAACCCACCTCGGGTTCTCTTTAAGTCCCACCAGAGGTTCTCAATCGGGTTTAAGTCTGGCGACTGCAAGGGCCACTCCAAAATTTTCCAGCCTTTAATCTGCAACCATGCTCTAGTGGACTTGGAGGTATGCTTGGGATCATGGTCCCGTTGAAAGGTCCAACATCTCCCTAGCCTCAGGTTTGTGATGGACTGCATCACATTTTCATCTCCTGGTACTGAAGAGAATTCATGGTACCTTGCACACGCTGAAGCATTCCCTGTACCTGCAGAAGCAAGACAGCCCCAAAGCAAATACACTCACCTAAAGGATTATTAGGATCACCATACTAATTTGACCCTTTTGCCTTCAGACCTGCCTTAATTCTATGTGGCATTGATTCAACAAGGTGCTGAAAGCATTCTTTAGCATTCTTTCAGACGGATACTGCTGGGCTACTTATGCCCGATAGGCTTCGTTTACTCCAGGCTCAAGTGTGTGCGCGCATGTATGCACTGGCCAAATACGCTGACATTTTATGCTGTATTATGCTATTTTATTTGTTTTTATATGCACTTTGGATTAAATATTGGACTTTTTACTGCTGAAGAATTGGAACAGTGGATTCTGTGGCTTTTATTTCTACACGCAAGACCCACCTGGATTTTGAAGTGGTGTCAATCTGGTGAGCTGCTAAATTTGAGGGGGTTTATGATTGAAACACTGAGTGGAGCACGGATTGTCACATTTGCACACAAGGGTGGCTGCATGCTGTTTGCATTTCTATCTATGCAGTAATGCACTATGTGGAGAAATGTTTAAAGAGAACCCGAGGTGTGTTTAAAGAATGTTATCTGCATACAGAGGCTGGATCTGCCTATACAGCCCAGCCTCTGTTGCTATCCCAAACCCCCCTAAGGTCCCCCTGCACTCTGCATCCCTCTTAAATCACAGCCACGCTGCTGACAGCTTGTCAGAGCTGGCTATGTTTATCTCTATAGTGTCAGTCTGCTGCTCTCCCCCGCCTCCTGCAGAACTCCAGTCCCCGCCTGCATCCCTTCCCTCCCTGCTGATTGGAGGGAAGGGACAGAGGCAGGGACCGGAGCTATGCAGGAGGTGGGGGAGCAGCTGAGACTGACACTACAGATGTAAACACAGCCTCAATGCACGGCTGTGATTTATGAGGGATTGCAGAGTGCAGGGGGACCTTAGTGGGGTTTGGGATAGCAACAGAGGCTGGGCTGTATAGGCAGATCCAGCCTCTGTATGCAGATAATATTCTTCAAACCCACCTCGGATTCTCTTTAATTTTGTAGATCATAAGAAGAGGAGCGCTGTCACAACTTTAATATAACTGTACATACACATGTCTATCTCATCACGTTACTTCAGTTATCCTTTAAGATGTCAGTTTCAACACTGAAGTCCAGGAACTTGGGACAGCGTTGTCACCCTGCTGACTGATCTCACAGGGGGGACACAGCAGACACAAAAGGACGGCACAGAACACCACTGTTCCCTGTTCTCAGCCCAGTGAGCAGGATGAGTGGGGCTGGCTGAGGTGACTCAGCCAGAAGTGCTGCAGGCCGGGAAAGGCAATCAGCAATCTTGTTAGCTGGGAGAAGTAAATATGCACGTTTCCTCAATTTGTTTATAAATTGCACCGGATTGCAATCTATCAAGGTAATAGATCGGAGGGAGGCGCGGCACGTGGAGCCAGATGAAGAATGGCAGCCTGTGTGCCATCCATCACTGCCGCCACACGCTGAGGTACGCAGGAAAGGCGAGACTACAGGACCTTGGCAGAGACATGCAGCTAGAGGGGGCATTAAAGCCAAACTCCGCACAGCAAGTTATCCAAGTCAGCCAAAAGCCATGGGGGTCGATTCACAAACATTAACTCATTCTCTCTCTCTCTCCTTATCTGTTTAAGGACAACTGAAGCAATAGGGATATGGAGGCTGCCATATTTATTTCCCTTTAAAGAAACTATCGGCATACAATCAAATTCTTTATTTTTATCTGTTAAACAAGTAATAAGGCTGCTAACCAGCCAATCCAAAAGTTAAAAATCACCATTACTTTTCTTATTGATAAAATGATCATTCCTCAGTTTACCTGACTTATTCGGTACACACAAAATGTGGTATACAAAAAAGTTGCAGGGCATGCTGGGTTGTCCTTTTTTTGCATCTCTACGTCTCCTCAGACTTCACTAATGCAGCCCGATTAGCTGAAGCCGCTTTCCCTCCATTTTTCCCCTCCCACACCATAGTTCCTCTCTGATTGGCCAATATTTCTCATGCGGAGACAAATTTGCACTTTCTATACTGGAGGGCGGGCAAGTCAGGCAGAGGAGAGTAAGGGAGGAAAGGACATCAGGATTGGCTTCAAAATAGCCACAGTTAATATGGGAAATGCTAAGCAGGATTTCCTCTTTTTATACACTAGATGAAATCTGAACATGGACAGTGCAATACATATGTTAAGTAGAACAAGTACCATATTTATCTACTTATAGATGTGTGTTTTTTTCCTGAGATAGTATGGCTGACAGCTGCTCTTTCAGCAATACCAGTTGCCTGGCAGCCCTGCTGATCCTCTGTCTCTAAGATTGGCTGCATGCTTGTTTCCGGCGTGTGAATTAGAAACTGGTGATGCCAGAGACGTCAGCAGGAGTGTCAGGCAACTGGTATTGTTTAAAAGGAAATGAACATGACAGCCTCTGCATACCGCTCGCTTTAGGTCCCCTTTAATTTAAAGAGGAACTACAGTGAAAATAACATAATAAAAACAGTGCTTAATTTTTACAATAATTATTTATACATGATTTAGTCAGTTTGTCCATTGATCTTTCCTCTCCGATCTACGTTCTGACATTTACCACATGGGCCTCGATTCACTAAGCAGTTTAGACTAGTCTACTCATGGTTTTTAGTCTATTGATGGTTTGGTCAGTTGCACCAAAGGGAAATTCACTATTACCCATTGTTTTAGACCTGTTTTTAGACCTGGTCTAAACCATTGAGTAGCTATGACCAACATCCTTCTCCTTTGAAGAGCTCTTGTCTTGCATAATTAAATTCAGAAGGTTCCATCCTCATCTAAAATACCTCACAGAATTACTTTACCCACAGAAATCAGCTGGTCTAATCTCTGTCAGAAAAAGTGGGCGTGGTTACTCCTTGTTTGCCTTTGTAAATTGTGTAATTACTGAATGTTAGAACAGGTCTAAAACATGACACCAAACCATCAGTAGACTAAAAACCATCTGTAGACTAGTCTAAACTGCTTAATGAATTGACGCCATTGTGACCTCTTTACTGCAGGCAGGTGATATCTGTGGAAAGAGACGATGCATTTTTGGCACTTGGAAACAGCTGTTATTTCCCACAATGCAACAATGTTCACAGACAAGAAACTGTCAGGACCCATCACACTGTGGGAGGGATTTCACCACAATATCCGCCATACAGAGCCCCTTGATGATCCATTCGAGAAAAGGTTAAGATTTGTCATGGGAAAGGGGGCATCAGCTACTGATTGGGATGAAGTTCAATCCTTGGTTACAGTTCCTCTTTAAGGAGAGATTAATTGAGTAAATAAGCAAGGGGAGATACTTCAACAGCTTTGCAAATCAGCCCCATGGTCAGTCTGGAGAGGCTCTTCTTGGGTTTTCAGATTTGTTAAAAGAATTATAGCAGCAGCTCCTCGAGACCACCGCACCAGTGCTGGGACTAGCTTAACCTCCTTAGCGGTAACCCCGAGCTGAGCTCGGGGTAAGCCGCTGGAGGATATCTCAGCCCCTGGTGGGGCGATTTCTGTTCTGAAAAATGCTGTACGCTCAGCTAGCACTTTGCTAGCTGCGCGTCCAGCTCGATCGTCCGCACGCAGCGGCAGAAGAGGCCCCCCACGCCAGAGCCCTGTGCAGCCCGGACCAATCAGTCCCGGGCAGCACAAAGGGCTGGATAGGATGGGTCTGACGTCAGGACGTCGGCTGACGTCCATGACGTCATTCCGATCGTAGCCATGGCGACAGGAGAAGCCAAACAGGAGATCGCGTTCTATCCGCAATCTCATGTTTACTTTTGTTGCTGGCGGCGATCGGACTAGAGGGACACATGCGCCCTCTAGTGGTGTTTTATGTAGCTACCACTCAGGTAGCTACATTAAACCAAAAAAAAATAAAAAATTTCAAAGTGCAATGCAGCCTCCTTGGTGGAAAAGTTGAACCGCCAAGGAGGTTAAAAGTCACACCTGATCTCCCGTCTAACTCTGCACTAGCACGGCCGCACTGCACAGGACACCTCAGGCCTGCGGAGTACCACCAGTTGCTCAGGCACTGTAGAGAAAGCAGAGCCCAATGGCTCCGTGCTGCTGGCGTCCTACGGTCCCACTCATTTACAGGCAGGAGCGCAGCCCCGCCCACAAGGTTCAAGGGAAGTCTAAGCACTGGAGTTGGAGTATCTAAATGGGGCACTCCCCCCCCCCCCCACAGGCACACTTTAAAACAGGTTAATAAAGGTTAATAAATTTGAGATTCTGCATCCACTTTAAGTGTATTAACGCTTAAACAGGCAAAATCTACTTCCCCATGATATATTTACTGAGGTCTTCCTCCAGCCCCTTGAAGCCGACATGTCCCCCGTAGCATCTCCACTCTCAGCCGCTGGCCAGGGGTCCCCGCCGACGCAGAGGCAGACATTGAGGTCGTCCTTAGAGCGCCTGCGTGAAGCACACATTGTCCGCAGCGTACTGCGCAGACGCAGAACTACTGCTACGCTGGGCACGTGGTCTTTGATAGCAGCGCTCGCGCAAGCGCAGTGGAGGAGGTCGGGCTCTGCACCGGGCTGGCGGATGCGAGCGGAGATGCTGCATAGGACATGGCTTCAAGGGGATGGAGGAAGCCCCTGGTAAGCATCATGGGGGGGTACATTTTGCTTGATGCTTCCTTTACATAAATGAGGAAAAAAAATACACTCAAAAGCCTGGAAGATTGAAGGCAATGCATGAAAGGACAGTGAATGGCACCACAATAGCGGACAGCTTTTTGGTAACATTTGATGTTAATCGGCGATGACACTGAATAGATTGTGCATCTTTTGCTGCCGATTACGGTTTCTTAATTAGAAACCAGCCTATTGCCTCCCTTTATTGTCTGCTTATTCAATTTTGCCATTCCCATTCTTTCAGAAGCAGGTGTTCAGTTTACTTTTTAATTAGATGCCCTGTTCTACTCCCTCTTTCTCTCCCCCCTTCTGTTCCCTTGAGGCGCAGACAGCGCTACCTTCCAAATGTCTTCATTCTCCAGCCCCAAGTCTACGACCAGGTTACTTTTTCAGCAAGATTAGCTAAATGAACAGAAAAGGAGGTAAACCTGTAACTCTTCACTGACCACTCCGTGCTCTGAAGTACCTGCTGGGAATATAAAAGGATACCAGAGTTGAAAAGAAAGTGCCCCCTTTTACTTACCTGATGCTTTTTCCAGCCCTGCAGTCTAGTAGGTTCCTCACAGTCTTCCCAGTCCTTTTCCTGGATATGCTGTGTAGACCAGTAAAGTGGGCGACTTAGCCAAGTTCAGAAAATGTATATGCCTCGGCGCTTGAGCTGTGCAAACCTCTCCTCCTGTGGGACCTGCAATCACCCAGTGCTCACAAAACAGAACAACGTGGCCACCACCAAGCTAAAAAAAAAAAAAAAAAAAAAAAAAAAAAAAAGGACACAGGCTATACTTCATTGAACAGGGTGGTACACTTTATTAAAACCACATAAGGTAAATTCAAGTAAAACACCACCTCTTAGAAGAGGAGAGCGGGCAATCTTTTCTGATGTGCCATTAGTGGCAGTGGTTTTAAGGTGCACTTTTCCTTAGTGTTAGTGCAATACCTTATATGCGATTTCAAGCAACAGGGTCCAGTGTGCATGGACCCTCAATGTGAGTTAATTGAATTTACCTTAAGAGGTTTTATTAAAGTGTACCACCCTGTGCAATTTAGTATAGCCCGACTGTGGTTTTTGTACCTTAGTGGTGGCCACATCACTGTGGTGCCTGCAATCACCCAGTGCTCGCAAAACAGAGGTTTGCAATGGATCAACAGCACTTGAGCCGTGCAGAGTCCTACTGTGCATGAGCTGGCCTGTTTACGCTACCAAGACCATTATGCACATAAACCGTTTCAAGTTTTAACCTACTGAGCAAGTGCAGAAAGATCAAGGAGGCTCTTTGCCAAGCCACCGCATGCGCAAGAGTGTGCGACCTTTACCAAGCCACACAGCAAATCAAGGAAAAGGACCGGAGGACAGTGAGGGACCCACAAGACAACAGGGGCTGGAAGAAGCCAAAGGTAAGTGAAAGGGCACACTTTACATTTTTAAAGGGTATTCAAATTTAAAAGAAAGATGCGTTGAAATATTTATTAGCGTTGTCCATCAAATCAAACTGGTTCATATAGGTGGCACTGCAGAAACGAACACTGTACCGACATTTTGCTCTGGTATACTCAAGTGAGGTGTATAACGTCCATTGGATGGAGGACGGCTGTGACACTGCATGATGGAGCAGCATCCAGGTGGGCAGGATAAGGAGGAGAACAAGGCATCTGATTGGCTGCCTTGGCCAAGTTCTGTCTCACACGTGTACAAAGCTTATAAGTCATAGAAATGGGACAGTTTTGGACAGGTTAAAATCCAATCACTTATTTTTAAGCTACAGCTTGAGTTTTTGATGTGCAAACTGACCAACTCTTTATGTAGATATTTTGGAGAATGGATGTCTAGACCCAAGTCTGCTTGCCAACTATGGTTTTAATTCTTTTTTCTTTGCTTACCTCCAAGGATTACACAAAATATAATCCATATTTAGACAGTGGCTGGTGATGTATTTCACAAGGCAAGCAGAGCTTTTTGTTATTACTCTGGCATGATTACTGGCCTGAAGAAGTGGGCAAGAGCCCACGAAACGTGTTGCAAGCCACTGTCTAAATAAAACACTTTTCGTATAACATTTTGTGTCATCCCTTGACATAAGCCACCTCTTTCCTTTTATATTTTAATGGTTTTTAACCATTTTATCCACCATAGGGTACCTCTTCCTTCCATTGTGTCAGGCTAAGAAGTCTACGCGTTCTTTGCAACGTAAAAGGACACCCCGGTCTTGACAGAAGCCTAGCTGATAGAAGGAGAACTGTCATATTGTCATATAGTGCCATTTCTGAACACCGTTGAACATAAAGGGGCAGATTTATAAACTCACAATAAATCACAGCTGTAATTAACAGTTGTAGGGCTCCGGGATTGTGCAATTCTCTGTGCATTTATAAAACCAGGATAAACGACAGTGCTGCTACAAAGTGAACTGATAAAAAGGAAGTGGTTCAGTTGCGTTTAGTACATTATTCTTAATGCAGTAAGGAATGTATTCAGCCATTACGTGAATGATTACAGGGGTCGTAGAATGGAACACTTTTCGCTGTAGAGATCCTCTGAAGAGACTGAATGGAGGGAAGTGCTAGAAGGTGTGGGGCCGTATGTACCGTAATGCATTTTCATTTATTCCTCGGCATGCCGGCATTCATACACACAATGACTTGAGCAGAAGGAATAAAAGCACCACTACCATCATTTGAAACTGAAACTCTTGGTTCACAAAAGACTGCAGTAATTTGCTACTAAGTAATTCAGCCATTTGTCTATTGCTAGGTGTGGGGCCTTCAAGCGTCGTAGGTGGGTTTATTGTGGTATAATGAAAAGGACGTTGATGGTGGTGGAGGGGGGAATAAAATTTGAAAGCAAAATCGTATCCAATATTTGAAGTTGAATGCATAAACAAATATGAGTAGCAAGGTCTGGCCTGAGGTCTGTTTTTGTGCCATGTAGGTTTCCGAGTTCATGTAGATTGGTTTGAGAAGTGGCTAGCACACTCGTCTTACAGTGCCGGAATCGCTTGACTCCCGTCCAAGACCCTATAGTGCCCAAAGAGGGAACTCATCTGGGTGTTCCCCAATTTCTCTGTTGCAGAATAAACACGCCATCCGCAAGAAGCAATTTGTGACCAGCCCCCCTTTACCCCATCATAGACCCCCCCTCCCCCCAAAAAAAACAAAGTGACCATCCAGTATAGGTAGGTAACCAAGGGTGAACTCCACCAGTATGAGTAGCCATCCCCAGTTTAGATTGTCCTAGAGTCCTCCAGTATAGATAGTCCAACGTGTCTCCCCAGTATAGATAGTAACCACCAGTATAGGTAGCCCCAAGCCTCCCCTCCCCCCCTATAGGACATTGTGGTCAGTAGGGCATGTAGGTGACTCCCTAACCCCAAAGACCTGCAGATCACCGGCAGCCTGAAGAGGAGAGCAGCATACAGTAACCGCATGGCACACTTCTAATTCAGGTAATAAGCAAAATCATCACTTACACATCTGAAGTGTACTCCGCGGTCACTGTGTCGTGCTTCCTGCCACTGATCTGAGCTCTGTATGCGAGTCACGGGGGTGCAGCGATGGCCATACAAGTCACAGGCAGGGCGCCTCTGGCAGCATGGAAGGTCACTGCTGTGGGTAAGGCCCCAGGTTGTCGCTTGGTTTGCCAAGGCCTAGCTGCACCCCTAACCACTGGCAAAAGTAACCATATGGGGGTCCACTGCAAAGCTAAGTGAAGGGCACATTGGGTACAAAAGTGACAGGCACCCGGTTAAACCTACTGCCTCTCTCATGGCAAAGGACACCTTCCACCCCCATCTCCCATTCCACAAGGAAGTACAAGCATGCAGGAAGAGATGTCCCCTTCCTAGTGCTTACTGTAAAACTGGGTGTCAAGTAGGAGGAGGTAGTCCTATATGAACTGAGGCCCAATTTTAGCTGAAGCAAGGCTGAAAGAGCGCTGGGCAGGAGAATATGCAGCAACATCCTCAGAAAGGGGGCAGTATGGACAAATATAAACACTACCATTTGACAAATATATAAAACCTCTGTTCTACAAATAAAATGAGGAAAGAACATATACCACTTCTGCACCAACCAGCTCTGGCCCCATAAAGTGAACCCAAGGTGAGTGATATGGAGGCTGCCATATTTCCTTTAAAGCAATACCAGTTGCCTGGCTATCCTGCTGACCCTCTGCCTCTCATACAGGGAGTACAGAATTAGGCAAGTTGTATTTTTGAGGAATAATTTTATTATTGAACAACCACCATGTTCTCAATGAACCCCAAAAACTCATTAACATCAAAGCTGAATATTTTTGAAAGTAGTTTTTAGTTTGTTTTTAGTTTTAGCTATTTTAGGGGGATATCGGTGTGTGCAGGTGACTATTACTGTGCATAATTATTAGGCAACTTAACAAAAAAAAAAAATATATACCCATTTCAATTTTTTATTTTTACCAGTGAAACCAATATAACATTTAAACATTCACAAATACACATTTCTGACATTCAAAAACAAAACAAAAACAAATCAGTGACCAATATAGCCACCTTTCTTTGCAAGGACACTCAAAAGCTTGCCATCCATGGATTCTGTCAGTGTTTTGATCTGTTCACCATAAACATTGCGTGCAGCAGCAACCACAGCCTCCCAGACACTGTTCAGAGAGGTGCACTGTTTTCCCTCCTTGTAAATCTCACGTTTTATGATGGACCACAGGTTCTCAATGGGGTTCAGATCAGGTGAACAAGGAGGCCATGTCATTAGTTTTTCTTCTTTTATACCCTTTCTTGCCAGCCATGCTGTGGAGTACTTGGACGCGTGTGATGGGGCATTGTCCTGCATGAAAATCATGTTTTTCTTGAAGGATGCAGACTTCTTCCTGTACCACTGCTTGAAGAAAGTGTCTTCCAGGAACTGGCAGTAGGCCTGGGAGTTGAGCTGGACTCCCATCCTCAACCCGAAAAGGCCCCACAAGCACATCTTTGATGATACCAGCCCAAACCAGTACTCCACCTCCACCTTGCTGGTGTCTGAGTCGGACTGAAGCTCTCTACCCTTAACCAATCCAGCCACGGGGCCATCCATCTGGCCCATCAAGACTCACTCTCATTTCATCAGTCCATAAAACCTTAGAAAAATCAGTCTTGAGATATTTCTTGGCCCAGTCTTGACGTTTCAGCTTGTGTGTCTTGTTCAGAGGTGGTCGTCTTTCAGCCTTTCTTACCTTGGCCATGTTTCTGAGTATTGCACACCTTGTGCTTTTGGGCACTCCAGTGATGTTGCAGCTCTGAAATATGGCCAAACAGGTGGCAAGTTGCATCTTGGCAGCTGCACATTTGACTTTTCTCAGTTCATGGGCAGCTATTTTGCGCCTTGGTTTTTCCACACGCTTCTTGCAACCATGTTGACTATTTTGAATGAAACGCTTGATTGTTCGATGATCACGCTTCAGAAGCTTTGCAATTTTAAGAGTGCTGCATCCCTCTGCAAGATATCTCACTATTTTTGACTTTTCTGAGCCTGTCAAGTCCTTCTTTTGACCCATTTTGCCAAAGGAAAGGAAGTTGCCTAATTATGCATGCCTGATATAGGGTGTTGATGTCATTAGACCACACCCCTTCTCATTACAGAGATGCACATCACCTACTATGCTTAATTGGTAGTAGGCTTTCGAGCCTATACAGCTTGGAGTAAGACAACATGCATAATGAGGATAATGTGGTCAAAATACTAATTTGCCTAATAATTCTGCACTCCCTGTACTTTTGGCCATAGACCCTGAACAAGCATGCAGCAGATCTGGAGTTTGACGTTGTCAGATCTGACAAGATTAGCTGCATGCTTGTTTCTGGTGTTTTTCAGATGCTACTGCAGCCAAACAGACCAGCAGGCCTATCAGCCTCCATAGCCTCGCTTCAGGTGTGCTTTAAGAGACACTTGAAAGCCATTAATTGAGGGATTTGAATCTTTTACCATACTGCCCTCAAAGCAGTACAGAATGGCTACCCACCCCCACCCACTGTACACCGCATAATATTCCCCTGGCATTGTTTTGTATTCCCATGGCACCTTCATGCATTTGACTACTGTAGTTGCTGTCCAGAACCCCTGAATACCCAGAATGTTATCCTCCACTGACTTTACTTGTGGTTGGATTTGTGAAGTTACAGAATCCAGTATTTTTGGACCTATTTGGTCTACAAGCCCTCAAACTGAGTAGAGACCTACTTGAGCAATGGTACTCATCACTACCAGTTACCAATTTTAAATGACTGGGGATGATGACAGCTGGTGAACGGAAGCAGATTAGAGAATCAGTGGCCAAAATCTTACCACTTGTGCAGCAGTCGCACTTCATACAAAGAGAAAAAGGGACAATTTTGGTTGAAAGAAAATGAATACTCAAGACAGACTCTTCACAAGATTTGGAAACCGGTTCCCTTTACAAAAAAAAAAAAAAAGAAAAAAAGAAAAAAAAAAAAAGAAAAAAGAAAAAAAGACATAAGCAGCAAGTGAGCCTGGCTTTGTAACGAGTTAACACGTGGAACTTGTTCCTTCCACACTGAGGAGTTGCGACTTTGTCTTTGGGTCACTGAGCATCTTCCTTAGATGAATAAGCAGCCATCTAGGTGTTCTGCAGTAATAGCCTCATGTAGGCCAGCCAGGAGTAAAGCTTCTGCCTGACAAAGCAGCTTTTCCCCCTCCCACTGGGAGACACAAAAGCTTATTTCCTGCACTCCATGAGCTAATGGAATTTATGAGATGAGGAAGCCTGGTACCGTGTCCTAAATCTTTGAGGAAGTCACATATCCATTAATGCCGTCCAGCATGTATTGAACTTTGCCGCGGCACATTGATTCCAGTCCTTCATCCACTAATTTCACTTGCCGTACTATAGTTTTCCAGATGTACTGCATCACAGACTACTAAAGCCTTTAGAAAAAAAAATTTACACGAGTTATGTTGACCTTCCAAGGTCATCCTCACTTGTATCGCGACCGAGCCACTTAAGAGGACCTCTGAAGAAGTGACTGGGTTGCGATACATGTTAGGTGCAGTAGGGACGAACATTGGCATGAACAGACAATGTGATACTAAGATCTAGGGTAAGCTTACCTGGATTTTTTACATTCATTTTAATTTACACAACTATAATTGGAGGTGCTTTTAGTTGACTCGTGGCTCCCTATAGTGTGCAGTAACCTTACTATATCGAGCTCTACGGTGGACTTTTGTGCACAAGTCCCTTAGTGATCAAACATTATTTAGGTTTCTATATGAACAGCTTTTTTATGTAGCATAATTGTCACTATCTATATGGGTATGTTTTTTCCCTTATCAGTTCATGCCTCACTCATCTAGTGAGTAGTTATTGCACATTTGTTGTATGGTTCACACAGCCCCAATTCCCACTGTGTGCTTTTTTAATTGGGTTTTTGATTTTTAAGATAAGTCCTCAAACTACTTTGCTATACTGTATATGTGAGAAGTGTATTCTATTTTATTTGCTATATGGGTAGCTTTTTCTTATACAAGTAGCTACAGGTGTCCAGAGACAGGCAATACAGTCTAAGGCTTCTGTGTACTAACAGAAGCTGCAGCTACATTATCCAGGCATGGCACAGGGGTATAGGACTATGCCTTAAAGTGGTCTGAAAGCCAGCATTTCTACTTAGCTTTAAAGCGGTGAGGAATCTTTTCGAGCAACTATCCCAAAACATTTTTTTTTTAGCACAACATCACTGTAATGGTTAAACAAAGCACTTTGTCCGGCTATTCAGCTTCAAATCCGCATCCAAACTGGAGATAACAGTTTACATTCCAATGTTGATACATGTGTGTGTAACACGTGTATAAAAAAAAACAAAAAAAAAACTGAGAAGCTGTCTGCTTTAGGCACACACAGTTCAGAACAACTCACTAGAAGATTTTAAAGAAAATATGTAATGAAAAAGCTTCCCCTGGGGGGTACTCACCTCAGGTGGGGGAAGCCTCTGGATCCTATTGAGGCTTCCCCCGTCCTCCTCGGTCCCACGGCGGCGATGTAAATATTTACCTCCTTAGCTCCAGCGCAGGATCTGCTCTCTGCACCGAGATAGGTGAAAATAGCCGATCTCCGCTGGGCCGCTCTACTGCGCAGGCGCAAGTCTCCTGTGCCTGCGCAGTAGAGCGGACCCGACGGAGGTCGGCTATTTTTGCCTATCTCCGTGGGAAGAGTCGCAACAGCGCCCCCGCTGGAGTCAGAAAAGGTAAATATTGCACAGCACAACAATTGTCGCCTGTGCGTTCCGTGGGCTGCAGAGAGACCGCCGCGGGCCACAGGACAGGGGAAGCCTCAATAAGGTACCGAGGGCTTCCCCCTACTAAGGGGAGTACCTCCCAGGGGAACTTTTTTTTCAGTACAGGTTTTTAATATATAATACAAAGTAGTTAGAATAAAATGCAATGGCAGCTTTCAGGGCAAGAAAAACTACACTTTGAAAAGTTGTAATTTGTAGACAGACAATATTTCTTGTGCACAAAAGCAAATATGATAACTGTATGAATAATAAAAAGTAGAACACATTTCTATTAAATGTTATGTCAAAGTTTCAGACCACTTTAAAGAGGAACTGTAACGACAAAACGGCCCCTGGGGGGTACTCACCTCGGGTGGGGGAAGCCTCCGGATCCTAATGAGGCTTCCCACGCCGTCCTCCATCCGTCAGGGGTCTCGCTGTAGCCCTCCGTGCAGCGGTGACGTAATATTTACCTTCCTGGCTCCTGCGCAGGCGCTCTGACGGCTGTCGGCGTCGAAGTAGGCGGAAATACCCGATCTCCGTCGGGTCTGCTCTACTGCGCAGGCGCAAGTTTCCGGCGACTGCGCAATAGAGCGGACCCGACGGAGATCGGGTATTTCCGTCTATTTCCGTGCCGAAAGTCGCCACAGCGCCCCCGCTGGAGCCAGCAAAGGTAAATATTGAACTGACAGTCGGCACAGTCGCCTGCTGTTCGGAGGGCTGCGGCGAGACCCCCGTGGGACAGAGGACGGCGTGGGAAGCCTCATTAGGATCCGGAGGCTTCCCCCACCTGAGGTGAGTACCCCCCAGGGGATCTTTTTGATGTTACAGTGTCTCTTTAAATTTGATAATAGCTGTAATAATTTGGCCAGAGAACTCGTTTAAAGAGTAACTGTCAGGCTACAAAAGCTAATTTAAACCTCTATTCTCCTGTGTTAAACAGTTTAGAAGGAAGCCAAAAAGGCATTACTGAAGATAAAAATCTCTCTTACATTTGATGTGTGCTTATCAGCAAAGCTGTTATTCCCAAGCTCTTAAGAAGACACAAGCCGCATACCATACTGCAAAGCATTCTGGGGCTCTCCCCTCGGCTGCTAATGAGAAGTTACAGGGTCAAGTAACAATAGCATGTAACTCAGTCCAGCGCACAGCACTGATAAATCTCCCGGCAGAGTACACTGCAGGAGTCCGCTATTGTTCCTAGCCACATGGCTAATTAATATTCACTGCACACTAGTGTTATTCAGTACAGCTTTTCTGTGATCAGGAAGCAGGGAGGACATGACGACACATTTGGCTTCATAGGAGACAGACAAACATGGAACCTGCCATGAGCTGTCAGGAGCATCATTCTCTGCATATACTATATAAAAATTCTGTGAAATCCAAACGTGGACAGTGAAATGCATATGTAATGTAAGTACAGCCTATATTTAGCTACTGATATATGTGTTTATTTTCTCTGAGACCTTATACCTAACAGCTCCTCTTTAAAAGCACTTCTATAAGGTGGTTCTACAGCTTCTCTTGCTGTGCGCACATAGAAACATTCTTTCAGGCAGACCCCACCCATTCTATTGATCAAGATAACTACTACCTTTGAATACATCAATTAAGAAATCTCTCTCACTTTAAAACCGTGTTAGCCATCGGTAGAAAAAAAAAAGTTTTTAAATTAGGAGGATACCATTGATTATAGTTAGCCAATAAATGGAATCATCCCGATTCAAAACTTCACCACTTTAGTCTGAATCCTAAAGACTCTGTCACATGGGAGCCTGAACTGCCACTCGTCCAGCAGTTCCGCCACCAACAAGCTCTTTGTGGGTGATACTTCGAGACAGCAGATTGGCGACATTTGTAACCTCACACGTATTCACGCTCAGATGCAACTCCATGGAGGTAGGTGCCTCTCCACCGCTCATGCCAAGTGCTAGCAAATGGCCGGTGCACAGGAGCAGCTGACAAAGTGGAACATTCACCTCAGGCCTCTCGTGTGAAAGAGACCCAAGAACAAAAGCTAAAGACAATGGATGTACGTGGATACTTGCTGACGACTTCATCTGCATTAATGGGTACAAGACCTTGATAGAAGAGAGGCTGAAGGGAGCCTTTCTCGGAAGCTCCAATATTTTACCACCATTAGGTTGGTTTTGGTTTTTACTTGGAGATGGACTAAAGTTTCACAGAAGAATTCTCTATCAAGACGTTCGGTAGTCCAACCTTCATTGCACAAAAAATAAAATCTGCAGATTCAAGGACAGTAGCTTTAAATACGGCACTTACCAACAACATGGCTGATGTACCATTGGGTCTCGACAAGTGGATAGTCATCTCTGGGAACATGCGGTCTATACGGCTTATGACATCATCAATGTATCTAAGAGGAAACAGATGATTAGCACAGATGAGTCATCCTGGTCAACAGATAATCCGTTGGTTAATTACATGCACTCAAAGGCATAATTGAGCAATGCTTAGACCGTATGTGGCAATTTCAGCTCATAAGCACCTCTAGGATTTAACACAAATATCCTTTAGCTTTTCCAACTCGATACTGAAAGCTAAATCCCCTATTTGGTGTCGAAGCAACCGCTACTCAAAATGGATATTTCGGTCTTTATGCAGACCTGAAGTGAAAATATTGAGATGAACTGTATCTGAAATCCTAAAAATTAGACTCATTACTGGTATCACATAAGCTTTTTTGTGTTTAAAGGTCACAAACCTGGTGTTTGAATTAGTAAGCCATTTTGAGTAAAAAAATACTCCCGACCACCACTGTTCAGCACCCAAACAAGCGGACAGGGTCAGGAGGAGTTCACCAACTTGCGAGTCACATTGTATTTCACGCGACTCCGATCTATTAAAAATCTACCTGACTGCTGCGTTGCACTGTTTGATGATGCAGTACAATGCTATGGGTCATTGATCTGCCGCTGCTAACAGCCTGCCGCTGATCGATCAATTTGATTGATTTTGCACAAAAAAAAAAAGTAGGATGATTGGTCAGGCCACAGTATTGATTTCTATTAGAGTCAAACTGGCTTAATATCGATGTGGGGAGGTTGGGGCACACACCAATGAGTGCATGGCCACCTTTACAGCTCTATGACGACGGTCAGATGCAGGCACCGCGATACAGATGTATCTAGCCTACGGGCTAGCAATGCGTCTTACTACGGAGCTGGGAGGAGGGACAACATAAAGTGTCCAATAGAAGCTTCTGGTAGGGAGAGTAGAATTACAACGCACTCAGGTTGGGTTGCTCAATATACAGCATGCTGGATCTTTACGCAATGTTCAATGTTCACAAATTCTCGTGTGCAGCAGTTTCTCAGCTGCCACCGACCAAATTAACTAGAGTGTGCACATGGCGTCAGTGGAGCAGGACAGGCATCAAGGCAACTGCCGGCATTCAGCCTGTCTGGAAGGTGGAAGAATACATATACCTTTTTCCTCCCCCAATGGGCTTCGTTTCTTGCCCGGGAGTTTGCTTTACGTCTGGAGAACATTGCATTAGTGCATTGTCTGAAGCAAGTCCTGTATGTTTTGTAAAGAGCCCCTTCACACTTTTCTCTGATGTGAGTGACAGCTGGTACATTACCGCAATCCCACGCCGAGCCCCGGCTCGGTTTCTCTGCTCAGCAAAAGCGTGTTGCTGCTTTGCAGAGGAACAAAGGTCACTGCTAACTATATGCTAATAAAGACATAAGGTATTTCTCTTCCACCAGAGCGCAATCAATAAACATCTCCAGGCCCGGACACTGGCCGCAACCTGCGCAACATAATGAAGTGGCGTGAGAACAAGACAAATTGGAAGAGCTTGTCGGAGAGATGAAGGTGGGACGCCATTCCTGCTCTAGTGTGGTCTGGAAATACAGACAAAGGGACAGAGGATGGCACTCCGGGGCCAGAGATCACTGCAGAATTGATGATCCTGCAAACTTCCTGTGCACTTATTAAAAAAAACTTAGCCAGTTGGTGGTAAAAGTCTGTACTGTAGCTGCTGGCATCTAGCTTCTTAGAAATAAGTGGCCAAAAAAAAGGCAGATTAGCCAACTCAGAAAAAGTTTAATGTTTACAGGTAAAACAAATAAAAGGGGGGGGGGGGGTGTTAAACAGTACCCAAGGCGACGTGACATGAGATAGAAGTGTATGTACAGTACATGCAAATAAATATGCTGTGTTCCTTTCATACATCAGGTATGCAAGTGACAGTTTGTCCCAAGTCAAACTATAGCATAACCCTCATTGATAAGGAATAACAGCCATAAAACCTTTTCCTGGTAAAAAATAGTGCAAGGTAAGCGATAAAAAAAGCGCAACTATTTTTGGCTTAAGGTGCGTACACACCTTTGAAAGAGGTCGCCGCCTGAGATCTCTCACACACACACACACACACACACACACACACACACACACACACACACACAGTAAAGAGGAAAAAGCACAAACCCTTCCATGGATTTATGAATCAGATTCCATACATAGTGTAACATTTTCTCATATTGTCATGCTTATCAGGTTTGCATCCTTGTCCCTGCCTTCTGCTCCTGCAGAGGAACCTTGCTGGCTCTCCCCCACCCCAGGCAGGACCATTCTGCGGCATGCGAAGGAGTGAATGTGTCAACAGCCGCAATTCTGATGAGCGCCTGGACAGATGGTGACGAGTTTGAGCCTGACCCCTCTTCAGGGACTGGATGAGATCCAGCACTGGTGTGATGCCGCTCAGCTTCGGCGGGGATTTAAATAGCAAATGTATCCCACACAACGTGCGAGAGACATGCTGTTCATTTCATACACCCATGCAAAGTTGAGAAAGTAGGCATCGCTAAGCATGAAAACAGCAGCTTGGTGTAAAAAGAAAAAAATATTAAGGATTAAAAAAAAAAAAAAAAAAAATTAAATACATACACATTTACAATGGCCAACGATGGTACAAAGTAATAAAGCTAAACGAATGCTGCGTTCTTGTTTAACATTATTATATCATGTACTCCTTTATAAAAATACATTTGTCGGTAACATCCTAAGACATCCATATATATTGAAATTTATTTAAACACAGCTGCGTATTTTTAACTACTCACTTTGGTGTTTTTGGTTTGTAAAACTAAAGATACCGAATTATATTGGTTTATACAAGACTTGTCATCTCAAAACCTCCTGTAGTTTATTGAACAAATATCCCAGTGAGCCCAACATATGTATCAGGGGATGCTGAAGCCAGGATAGAAGTAAGGATGGTCACTGTGGGAGAACCACTGCTGCCTGTGTGACAAACAAGACCAGGAGTCAAATGGTGCAGTATCGTAGGTTAATGCTTAAACTAACAAGAGCAGTTATACTCAAAGGTGGGTTGCAGAACAACTGTCGCCTGTGGGGAAAATACAGTCCCCGCTCGGTAATCCCGGTCCTGTTAGACTCTGCGGTCCCACTCCTGGAGTCCTCACTGAATGTGGATGGCACCACACCAGTAGGAAGAAAACCTCCAAAGGAGGGTTAGTAGGCACTATAGAAGGGTATATAAAAATTTTAGAGCCCAAGATCTAAACTAAACGACTGAAGGCACTCTTGACCTGAGGAAGCAGGCAGAGACCTGTGAAACGCGTTGTCTTTTAAACGCATGTTTGAATAAACCTTACCTGATATATACCCTCTTGTGTTTCTGGGTTGTGTCATCTAGAGAAGTAAGATACCTCGTTTTTCTATATTTGATTAATTTTCTACACAACGGATTTCCTGGTAGATATATCCACCAGGCGGCTCCACCCCTCTATACTGAAACCAGAATGATTACCGTAGAAGTGGGTATCCTGAATAATTGACTGCATGCTACTATAGGTCACTACAAAAATAGAGGTGGATAGGGAGGCCCTGAAAAGTTTCATGGAATACTCAGCTCCCGGTTGGTCCGCTTCCATGATGGCACGATCACACAGGTGTCCTGCTCTGCGACAGATTCCCTCTCCCAGCTGCAGATGATTAGCAAGGCTGCGGCTCCATCAGGCCCTCCGCTCCCCCTCCCACTTCCTTGAGGTTGAATTTTTCATTTTATTTATTAACCTGTGATGAGAAAAATGATATTTCCATCTCCAGCACAGCTGTCACCAGCACAAGTCTCCACATGTCAGCAGATAAATAAGCTCCGTCCTTCTACCAACACCAATTAACAATGTTTAATGGGAGCTGAATGGGAGGGAAGCTGTGTAGAGGGGCTGCCTGGTGACATTATGTTCCTATGCAGAGCGTCCTGGTCTCCCACAGAAGACAGTGGGAATGATTTACATAGGCAGGTGCAAAAGAAATCTGCCACAATCAAGTGGACCACTTCTGTCACTTGAAGTGCATTTCTCAGACCTAGGACGGTATTGGGAATCAGGGTGGTATGGGACTGAGACCTACCCCCCCCCCCCCCCACTTCTTATCCTCCCCACCTACCAAATAGAGGAGTTGTTCCCTCCCTAAGAGGTGTGTTTGTAGCCATACTACTCGAGGTGCCCATTAACGCTGCAGTTTTCGCATCAAATGCCATCTTTTGACGCACTTTTCACAATCAATATAAAATGATTCTGTGGTTGATTGGAACAGAAAATTCAATCAATCCAAAAGTCGGATTTTACGAATGTAATTAATCCAATACCTTCCGATTACTTACCATCGTAAAAAGTTTGTCGAGAAATCACATCTGACGAAAAAAATGCTTCAGCTCATTGGCACCTTTAGGGCCGGTTTCCAATACTGTGGAAATCTGGGCGAAGCCCCAGAGTTTCCCCGCAAGCAAATCGCGCAGGGAAACTCTGCCATAGGGGAGAATGCTGCTGCCGTCCGAATCGCTTGCCTTAGTGACTCGGATGACAATATGTGAGAGGAAGCGAATCCCACAGTCAAGCATGGCACAGCTTCTGTGATTCGGCTGCAAACTTGCAGGCTAGAAAGTGGAAACAGGCCCTTATGGTTACTATTGGAGGGCATGGAAGAAAGACACGCTTGGTGCCCACTACACCCTCATATACCCAAAAGTCAAAGTGTTAAATGCAGATTAAAAATACAGATACAGGTAGTCCCCGGTTAACGAACGAGATAGGGACTGTAGGTTTGTTCTTAACCTGAATCTGTTCTTAAGTCTGAAAACTGCCATCTCTGTCCCCTGTTATTCCTCTATGTCCCCCTGTGCCTCCAGTGTCCCCCTCTGTGTCACCTCTGCACCTCCTGTGAGCCCCCAGTGTCCCCCTCTGTGTCACCTCTGCCCTCTGTACCTCCTGTGAGCCCCCAGTGTCTCACTCTGTGCCACATCTGCCCTCTGTATCTGTTTATACAAGTTTAAGCACCATTTTTTCCTTTGAATTTTTTTAAATTGATGTTCTCAAAAACCAAGTCCGATTTGAAATTTTTTATTTGTTCCCATGGAAACACAGAATCCATGCGGTTCGTATCGGCGGGACACTCGTAAGTCGGGCGTTCGTAAGTCGGGGACTACCTGTACAGTGGTTTCCCTCATCAATTAATTTTCAGTTCAGGTTTGCTGTAACAGAATGGCTTGTGTTTCCAAGAAAGAGTGGGAAGGTCGACAAAATCTAATAAGCTTTTATTCTGAAACGCTAAAACTGCCCCAGAGCGTCTTTACCTGTGCAGGGGGATGTGAGAACCCCGTACCAGGCAGTGATGGATGAAGCGGACCTCTGTCAGTGCTCAGAATCTCTATGCCCTCTCCTCACCCTGGCTGCAGAGCGTCTCAGACCTGCAGAATTGATGGAGAATGAAGGAGGCCTTGCTCTGCTCGCTCTGTGCCTGTGGCCATTTATACATTTATCTACGTGGAATATCCATTAGCAGGAGGTGGAGGGGGCCTCTTGTTTTCTAGGATGGCACTAAAAGCCTTGAGTCAGAAGGGAGAGCCGGGGGAACGCGGACCTTATCCTGCCGCTTGTCATGTACTCACTGTGGATGCAATGCAGACAGAACCTTGTCAATGTCATAGACCAAAACAAGGCAGGCAGAAACAAAACTCAATGCGGACAGGGAATGGGCATTTTATATTGCAAGAGACTCTTCATGTCTAAAGTTCACATAAATCCAATCAAAGCTTCCAGTGTCTCAGTAATTACCTGCCCCAACCTCCTGACACCAGTGCAAAACACCAGCTGAATTTACTAAAGTGGTGTCACATCTAATGCAGTAATGTTGCCAAGCATGGTGGGAGTGGAGTGTCTGAGCTCCAGAGCTCTGGTTCATAATGAACCACCCACCACTCTATGAAGCTGTTGGCGCCACTGTGCAGGTGCAATAAAAAAAAAAAAAAAAAAAAAAAAAAAAGGGGAGGTCCCGGACAGCAGCCATGGGATCAAGGGGGACATGGGAAGCCTCAGCCACCCAGAGGCTTCTCTCATAGGTGTTTTTTTTATCTCACCTCAGTTTGCTTTAAAGTAAAGCAGAGATGTATGTATGTATGTATGTATGTATGTATGTATGTATGTATGTATGTATGTATGTATGTATGTATGTATGTATGTATGCATGCATGCATGCATGCATGCATGCATGCATGCATGCATGTTATACACAGCGCTGCCCATAATTATTCCTACCCCCGGCAAATTTTGAATTGAAGTTACTTTTATTCAACCAGCCAGTCTTTTTTTTTGTCAGGAAATGACTTGGGCATATCCCAAAAAGACAAAACAAAATTCTCAGCTTCTATAAACATTTGAGCCAAAAAAAAGTGTCCAGTCCAAGTTATTAATACTCTTCACAAACTGTCACAGTCTGTGGGAAAATCTAAACTTCTATACCATTCCAAATAGTCCAAGCTGTTCTAAAAGCATCCTAATTACCCTAATTGGGAACAGCTGATTTAATCAACTCAACAGGTGAAAAACAGCAGCTCTCTGCAGTTGGTTTGTGGACAGTCATGGCTAAATGTGGCTGCTCCGAAGTCAGGAAAGGGCTGCAAGGCCATTTCTAAAGGTTTTCAAGTTCCAGTGGCTACAGTGCAAAGGGCAGTACAAGGCATCTTCCACACTTTGGAAAATCTCAGAGGACGTGGAAAGCCAAAAGTGACACCTGTGCTAACCAGGATAGTGAAAGAGGTGAAAAAGAATCCAAGGATCACCACCAAACCATCCTGGTGAATCTTGGCTCTGCTGGTGGCAATGTCTCAAGGCAGACAATCCAACGGAGACTGCACACTGCTGGGTTCCACAGATGCAGACCAAGGAGGATGCCACTTCTCCAGATAAGGCACACAAAAGCTTGCTTGGCCTTTTCAAATGCTTATTTGGACAAAGAAGAAGACTTCTGGTCTTCTGTGGTATGGCCTGACGAAACAAAAATTGAATTGCTTCGTCACAATGAGGTTTCCTGCATGTGTCGTAAAAAAAAAAAAAAAAAAAAAAGAGAAGCCTTCAACCCAAAGAACACAATCCCCACTGTCAAACATGGTGGTGGGAACCTAATGCTTTGGGGGTGTTTTTCAGCCAATGTTTCTCAAAGGCCTGGTGCACACCAGAGGAGTTCTGAGCGTTTTGAGTTTTTAAATCTGCTGCTAAGGTTATCCTATGTGTCTGTGCGCACTGGAGCAATGAGGTTTATGTAAAACAATCCATAGCATTACATTGGGAAGAGCTTTTGAAACCTCTAAAAGCTCTTCCCAATGTAATGCTATTTTTGTTTTACAAAATCTCATTGCTCCAGTGTGCACAGACACATAGGATAACATTAGCAGCAGATTTAAAAACTCAAAATGCTCAGAGAAACTCCTCTGGTGTGCCCCAGGCCAAAGACAACATTAGACAATCTGCAGAGAAACTTGGCCTTGGACACCAGTGGACATTTCAGCATGACAATGACCCAAAACACAAAGCAAAAGTGGTGAAGATGGTTAGCAGATAATGTTTATGAGTGGTCAAGCCAGAGTCCTGACTTGAATCCAATTGAGAATCTGAGGAGGGAGCTAAAGATCAGGGTGATGGCAAGAAGACCCTCCAACCTGAAAGATTTGGTGCTCATTGCTAAAGATGAATAGGCAAAAATACCTGTGGAGACATGCAAAAAGCTGGTCTGCAATTATAGGAAGTGTACTCTTGTACATAGTCTTCTCTTTTGGGAGACACCCATGTCATTTCCCATCAAAAAATTACTTTCTAGTTGAATAAAAGTAACCAAGTCAAAATTTTCCAGGGGTATGAATAATTATGGCTTCCCTAGCGCTGCGTAATGATGCAATGAAAAAGAGCCCCCGCGGCTCCTTCTGATTGCGTCATTACGCAACGCTACTAGTGAAGCCGCTGGGAAGTATGGTGAAGGGAGAGAGGACGTTGCTGATTGGCCCGGAGCAGCCATGGATGAGGTGAGACTTGCAGCAGCTTCTGCTGCGCATACTCTGCTTTAGGTGGCTCGAGAGGCACAAGGAGACAGAGGGGGGCAGAGATGACAGAGGGGGACATTGGAAGCACAGGGGACAGAGAAGGCACAGCATTCCAAGTTAAGGGCAGATTCAGGTTAAGAACGAGCCTACAGTCCCTATCTTGTTTGTTAACCGGGGACTACCTGTATATAAAATGTATTTTTCTACATCTCAGGCACACTTTTAAACATGCAATAACCCACAAATTCACACTCATATGAATGAACAGATGTCCGTAAAAAAAAAGGTTTTGCTCAGAACTGGCCTTTGTATTTTCAACTGCCAGTATAGACCACTAAAATTTTAATATAGGCTATTAAATAACACAAGGTAAATATGCTATGAAATTGGTGTAGATCTTGGATTATTGGGGTCACGTATCAGAACTGACCCCTGCAGTTGGAAGCTCATAACACCAGCTAATACTTATGATTGATAGGCTCTCACACTTGTATATATCATCTGAGACCTCTCTTCCAATGACTGGTTGACACCAGTGAGCAGAACTTTGAAGATCAAGATTTAAATTATCACAGACAGCCATTGTTATTGTAGAAACCAAGCTCATCCCATAATCAATGGATCACTCTAGTGAAAAGTTCGGCATTCAGCCACCCTTCCAGTCATTTGGTAACAGTAGCAAGATAAGACTCTTCATGCACATTTTATTGAAGCTCAAAAAAAAAAAAAATATAATAAATTATATATAAATATAATAAATTATCTTACAGCTCTTCAAATGCCAGCACTGCTTTTCAAAATGGCGAAGGTCAACTTTACGGTGAACCAGAAGTGATAAAGTGAAAAATTAACAGGAGATGTATAACACTGCATACACATCCTTCTCAAAAAAGCACTGTAATTGGTTGTTTAACAACTTCAGTATCAACAGATAAAATCCCCTTGGACCAGAGCAGTTTTGACATTTTAGCTGTATTACTATTCAATCAGCCATAACTTCACCACTACTTAAGATAACTAATTGATATATATTGTTTATTCTGAGACAAACTAGTCTCTCTTTGGGAAGTATTGTCTCCCCAAAATGTTTTATTTTTAATGCTTTTTAAAGCAAAAAGTGAAAAAGAAAAATAATTTCTTAGGGCTAGTGCACACCGAGCGGCTTTTTGGGCGTTTTCAGATCCGCTTGCGGCTGCGGATCTGCTTGGTCAATGTATCTCAATGGGGTGGTGCACACCAGAGCGGCAGGCGTTTTGCAGAAACGAAAAATGCCTGGGTGAGGCATTTTTTGGATTGTGGATGCGTTTCTGCCTCAATGTTAAGTATAGGAAAAACGCAAACCGCTCTGAAAAACGGCACTTCAGAGCGGTTTGCCAGGCGTTTTTTGTTACAGTAGCTGTTCAGTAACAGCTTTACTGTAACAATACAGGAAATCTACTATACCAAAAACGCTACACAAAACCGCAAAACGCTAGCTGAAACGCTACAGAAAAAGAAAAAGCGTTTCAAAATCTGCTAGCATTTTGCGGATCTGCTAGCGGGTTTTGGTGTGCACCAGGCCTTAGAGTTTACCCACTATAGTTTTAAAATATAAAGGGCTACTGTAGATAAACACATTTTATTGGGCAAGTTCTCCATTAACCCAGAGAAAGGGTTAAAGTAGAAGGTCAATTAATTTATTATGTAGAGGGAATGGTCTTAAAAGTATATTTTATTGTAGTAGTTTTCCCTGCTTTCACATCACTATGGTTTCCAAATTACATTTTGACCATACAGATCTCCCTGGTAGTTTAGTGTTCCCCATGACACTTTTGTGCCCGCCTCCACATAGGTCCACTGGTGGTGGTCAGTGGTTCCCTTAGTGTCCCCAGAGGTCACCATAGTGCCTCTGGTGGTCCCGATCGGCAGGTGGGCAAGTATTATTCACCTCCCCTAGTTCCAGCGGCAAACATCTCTTCCCTCTGATGTGCTTCCAGCCAAGTTTCGGGTCCCACTTGATGTCATCAAGCTGAGACTCAACACTAGAGGCAGTACAAGGCTGGATGCTGTGCAGAGTGAAGGGTTAGCGATGACCACAACTGGAACCAGGGGAGGGGAGAGTCGGTCTACAATCAGCGGCTATCATAGTGATCACGTAATCAGGAGCAATCGCTGGGTGTGTGCGATTGCGGCGGGAGCACTTGTACAGCAGATTGTGCCATATGTGTTCTGGCAGAGACAACCGCACTAAAACAGGGAGAAGTGTAAGATTTGCATATTTTACTTGAAATACGCAAACAATTCTAAGTTAATGCAGAACATTGGCACGGAGCCAAAACTTTATTAAACGCCTTTTAGACATCTGTGGCAAATGAATATGGGGACACAAACAGTTATAGACCTCCGCTGCAGGCAAAAGTAGTCTTGTACTTAAAATGCCTTTAGGTGTCCATGGCGCATGGATGCGATAACAGAACATGTATATCTATACATGTTCTGTTATTGCATCCATGCGCCACGGATGTCTACAGCAGTCTAAGGGTTAAAGAACTGGTAGCCATCATATGCCCCCCCCCCACAAAAAATACATACGTAAGTAGATAAATGCTTGCTCTACTTACATATCAGATGTAATGCGCTGTCCACGATTTGGTTTCTTTTAATTTTCAATTTATATTATTTTCCTGGCAGCGGCCATCTTGTGCTCTCCAGGTTAAAGAGGAACTGTAACATAAAAATATCCCCTGGGGGGTACTCACCTCGGGTGGGGGAAGCCTCCGGATCCTAATGAGGCTTCCCACGCCGTCCTCCATCCGTCAGGGGTCTCGCTGCAGCCCTCCGTGGAGTCCGGGCAGCGGTGACGTCATTATTTACCTTCCTGGCTCCTGCGCAGGCGCTCTGACGGCTTTCCATTCCGAACTACACGGAAATACCCGATCGCCGTCGGGTCCGCTCTACTGCGCAGGCGCAAGTCTCCTGCGCCTGCGCAGTAGAGCGGACCCGAATGAGATCGGGTATTTCCGTGTAGTTCGGAATGGAAAGCCGCCACAGCGCCCCCGCTGGAGCCAGCAAAGGTAAATATTGAAATGACAGTCGGCACAGTCGCCGGCTGTTCGGAGGGCTGCGGAGAGACCCCCGTGGGACAGAGGACGGCGTGGGAAGCCTCATTAGGATCCGGAGGCTTCCCCCACCCGAGGTGAGTACCCCCCAGGGGATGTTTTTAATGTTACAGAGTCTCTTTAAAGAATCCCCCCCCCCCCCCTCCGCATCCCCCTCCTCCCCGCACTGATTCAGAGCACAGCGGGGAGGATAAAGGCAGCAGGCACAGACTCACCTAATAATGTATCCAAGTGCTGGCGCTCCCATCTGTTCTCTGCACTACCACCGGAGGCAATGCAGAGCGTATAGAAGGGAACTGCAGCGCCTGGAACCATTATTCAGGGAGTCTGTGTGCAGCTCCTTCATCCTTCCCCAATATTCAGCACGGGGAAGAGGGAGAATTCTGCGGGCTGTAGATGCAGCAGAGAGGGGGGCCGAGAACAGTGACAGGAGACAGCCTCTGGCCCCCCTCCCTGCGCACTAACACAGCTGAACCAGAGTGAAGGGGAGAGCAGGCAGCCAATCACAGCGCAGAGGTGTGAGTGACAGAGGCTTCAGCCAATCAGGCTGATACAGCATAGCATGTCACTTCTCTTTTGCGTCTGTGTTAGTCTGCGTACCATCTTAGAGCCTGGAGGCATGGGGAGAGAAGGAGCTCAGTAAGAATGATTTTAAAGTTTGGATTCGCTTGGTTAGCATCCTCTTGACTATTGTAACAGCCTGCACTACAAAATTAATTTTGTATTTAATCCCTTAGGCCGGGTTTCCACTGCTGCGAATGCCGGCCGATTCCCTGCCCACGAATTCGGATGGATTACAGCAGCCTACAGAAGTCTATGAGAGCCATCCGAATTCGTGGCCGAGGAGAAATCTGAGGCCCTTTAGCATAATTTCGTCAGTAGCTGTCCGAAAACCATAGCCGTGCATAGCGCGGCTAGAGGGATTCGGCTGCGAGAGGCAGCAGTTGTGCCGGCATCGCGTCTCGCAAGACGCATGCCGCCGCACAAATGGAAACGTAGCCTAACAGTTACTCTTTAAAGCAAACCTGAACTGAAAATTAAAAAGTAAAAAAAAAAACATACACAAGTCATACTTACCTCCCGTGTAGTCTACGCCACCATCTAATGGTCTTCTCCCAAGTCTTGTTTGTCTACTGTAATCGATTGAATTCTCTTTCCTCCCATTTAAAAATGGCAATGACCCAGTAACTTCTGGGTCAGCACACTGTTACCATAGCTCCCAAATCTCCCCTTTGGGATCTAAATCCTCCTTGTTCCTCTCTCTTTCTCATGTGCCCCTCAAGACTCATATATAGATCTATGTAAATATATGTATTTTCTACTGAAAAATGTGTTTAAAATAATCTATATTATTTCTATCATTTAAATTGATAAGATTTATTTTTAAATGTAAAAATCGAGGACCAATGATGATTGAGAGGACCAGTGTGGTCTGAATTATAAAACCGCGTCTCTTGCTTCTGAATTCAGTGAGTAGGGGTGTGGCAGGAGGCGTAATTAGGTGTGTGACACGGGTGCGTCTTAATGTGTCCCTCTTTCTCATCTAGAAAAAAAAAGTTGGGAGGTATGGTTAAACTGTAATTCCTTCCACTTGAGCCATAGGCAAACATTGACATTACCTTGCACATCAGCTGTCCTTTCAGTTTTAAAGCGGAATATAACCCTGCATTTCAACTTTGCTCTAAAACATTATTTACAGTATATTATATGCAACCAGCATTTTTTTTTTACTAGACCAGCATTGGAAGGGTTACACAGGGCTTTAAAGTCCCTGGAGATTTCTGCAGATGCATCCAAACTTGCGTTAGATACTTTTTGTTTACATAAATGTATCTAAGTGTTTATTGTGACTCATCTCTCTCACTGAGAAGGAGTTGGAGGAGGACAGCCAAAGAGTGTGTAACATTTCTAAATATATACATATAACTAAATAGAATGTAACTATCTGAACGTCTGCACGGAACTTAAAACCTCTGTGTTTAACCCTTCCAATGCTGGTCTAGTAAATAAAAAATGCTTTTTGCATATAATATGCTGTAAATAATGTTTTAGAGCAAAGTTGAAATGCAGGATTATATTCCGCTTTAACTGACCGCAACAGGATATTTCAGTTCTGGCAAAATCTTGTCAGAACTGGAAGGGATTACTGTTAGACAATGGTGAGCTTCCGAGAGGAACTGACGGCAAGGTAAATATGTAAACTATACATTGGCAGGGTTTATTTTAAATAATTAAACTCGGTTCAGGTTCCCTGTAAAGCAATTTCTTTCAATGTGGGTACCCTTTAGGAAAAAAAATGATTTGTAAAACTGTTTACACCTTTTACCAATTGTGACCCTTCCTAAGACTTCAAAAGGCAAAGAACGCTCATATGCTGTTCCTATAGAACTGGCCACAATATTCCGCTGCCAAATCCTATAAACAAATCCTTTAGAAGCTAGCGTATATAAATCCAGCTTGTTCACAGCTTTGCTCAAAGCTGAAAAAGGGAAGAAAAGTTTAGGAGCTGGCCTGACGTCACAGCTCCGTGGGGAGAAGCCAGTCTGCTAAAAACTCTAACTTTGCGTTTGGTAAGTGTGTTCTATTCCCGCTACAGTGGAACGTGTTGAAAGCTCTTGTTCCTTCTGGTTGACTCTCTGAATAGTAAGTTAGAGAGACTGGCATATGGTCACATATGTTCACATATTACATAAATACCAGCAGCCTAGATGGGACGCCAGATTACACTCTGCTCACACTTGATTAAAATAGAGGCTGAAACTAATATTATCCATGCCAGTAGCAGAACACAGGTCCACCCGGTGCACCCAGAAGGAGAACACCGTGATAAAAAGGAGAGAAAAGTTTCTATTTCCTACAACAGATCTCAGGAAGTTTGGAATGTTCTTGCTTGTTACAGGGTACAGTACTAGGAAAAAAACCAACGTACCACTGCATAAAAAGGAGGCCAGAGCTTGAGTAAAAACGTTTAATTTTGGACACGAACTTCAGCTTTGGTACCCTTTTTGATACTTCTCAAGAGGATCCTGAGGCTTCCCTCTGTTTAGAGGCTTCCCTCCCTGCTCTGAGAGAGGCGCTGCACCTACCTGCACAACCTCGGAGTTACCGTATATACTCGCATATAAGCCGACCCGCATATAAGCCGACCCCCCAACTTTTACCTGAATACCAGGGGAAAATGATTGACCCCCATATAAGCCAGGGGTAGGAAATGCTGGATTGGTGCAGGCACGTGATCCCCCCCCCCCCCAGTGTGTCCCAGTATAGCTAGTATAGTGCCCAGTATAGCCAGTATAGTGCCCAGTATAGCGCCCCCCCCCCCTCCCGCTCCCTCCGCCGCTGCTATTACCTGATTTAGGCAGCGGCCGCTTCCTAATCCGGGTTCCCCTCTTCATCATGCGTACACCGTAAGTGTATATATGTATATACACATACACACACACACACACACACACACACACACACACACACACACACACACATATATACATATATACACACACACACACACATATACATATATATATATATACACACACACACATATACATATATATATATATACATATATACACACACACACATATACACATATACACACACACACATATATACACACACATATATACATACACATATATACAATATATATATATATAATTTTTTATTTGGTTTTAATAGACTACTAATTTTTATTCTGCTGGCACCTCTGTAACTACTACAAACCCTCCCTGCTCTGATGCCCACCATTTCTGAGCACTGCCCCCCAGAATAGCGAGAAGGCAGTCGCTATTCATATAGGGGCCAAGCAGCTCTTTCTCCAACCTGGCTGCACTAGAGCCGACCCGCTCACCCGTGCTAGCGCAGTAAGCTGGAGCTGTGGGCTCCATGCTACTGCACATGTGCAGGCGAGCTCACTCAGAAGGATAGTGCGCAGCCACGCTTCAGAAGGAAGAGCTGCACAGCCCCGATGTGGAGGGGGGCCGCTCTCAACAACAGAGTTACCTTCTGGTCAGTGTCCTTATCTTATCCAAGATGGGAAGCTTCTGGTATTTGAGATTAGCTTGTTAGTGTAGCTGTTAAAAAAAAAATCCCACTGATACTCTATAGAGTTGCTGCAGTTAGGCAAAGGCACTGGATCTGCGTCACAGAGGCCTATTTTTAGGGAAAAAAAGAAAGTGTAAGAGAAAGTGCTAGTGTGTGTGTGTGTGTGTGTGTTAAAGATATGGTTTATATGTTTTTGTCTTTTTCCCCCTCGATGTTACCACCCCCTTTTAAGTCCATTTTAAAACTGACTTGTTTGTCATTCGCTTATTGATTAGCTTTTGCAATGACAAAAACAAGCTCTCCGCTGAATGCTGACACAGGACTAGATAAACATGGAGTTGGGCATTTAGCCATTCTATGCATGTTTGTGTGTTGGACTTACCATGCCCATTACAAGCTTATTCTTTTGAACCGGTAGCATTGGTCCACCCACACACTGACAGGGCCGTTATGGACAATCCTATCCCTGTTGCAGCAGTTATTCATGTGGGCAGATTAAGAACACTTTTTTAAATGATGTACTTGGTAAATGACAGATTGTCTCTCTACTTGGCTTCTTTTCACAGAAACTAAACAATAAACTAACAACATGTAGATGAATCACAGCCAGCAGCTTGTTTCAAGGAATTTAAAGCCATTTCAGAGAAGCAGACGGGTGATGGGGAGCTGAAAAATTGATTATCCTGAACCCATATTTATGTTGCATTACAAAACTAAGAACAGACAGCTTCTAAAGTGAGTCACTCATCTGCCCTCCATTGCTCCACATAAGACACACACACACACACACACACACACACACACACACACACGAGAACTATCCTTTTGTGGCCGAGGTTCCCCACAGCAGACTCCCCTCTCCCTCAACCTTGCGCGCAACCCACCCACCCCTCCACAGAAATTATAGCTGGTAGGGAGACTCTCCTCTTCCGGGTTCCATGTGCTGGACCGGTGGCACGTGGAGCTCCAACCCATGGAACCCCGGAAGAGGGGAGTCTCCCTCCCTGCTGTGCTGATTTCTGGAGGGGAGAGCACAGAAGGGAAGCCAAAGGTGTGGGGGTGGTCTGTCCCCCACCCCACCCCGCACGGCAGTGTGTGCCCACTGCTCCCCCCTCCTGCATCCCACCCATAAAAAATAGCCCTGAGCAGGCCCCAGAGCTACCAGGCTCCCCTCACCCCACAGTTGTATCTACTGGGGGAGTGATCGTTACGCCCATGCTAGCAATGCCATATATAACTACATAGTTATTTGGGTTGAAAAAAAGACATACGTCCATCAAGTTCAACCAGAGGACAAAGTATAACACCAGCCTGCTCCCTCACATATCCCTGTTGATCCAGAGGAAGGCGAAAAACCCTTACAAGGCATGGTCGAGTTAGCCCTGAAAGGGAAAATTCCTTCCCGACTCCAGATGGCAATCAGATAAAATCCCTGGATCAACATCACTGGGCATTACCTAGTAATTGTAGCCATGGATGTCTTTCAACGCAAGAAAAGCATCTAAGCCCCCTTTAAATGCAGGTATAGAGTTTGCCATAACGACTTCCTGTGGAAATGCATTCCACATCTTACTCACTCTTCCTGTAAAGAACCCTTTCCTAAATTAACGGTTAAAACGTTTTTCCTCCATGCGCAGATCATGTCCTCTAGTCCTTTGAGAAGGTCTAGGGCTTGAGAAGGCCACAAGGGGAGCAAGGCAGACGGAGCGTTAGAGCGGGTTGGGTAAGTGGGGAGAACAAGCCCTTGGCCAGTGCTTGGTCCAGCTGATCCAACATGCTGAGGGTGATCAAAGGCTGCTGTACATTGTATTGGTTGCCTCAGACAAGGGCAATCAGCGTATATACATAGCTGGAAAGGTGCCCATTAACAGTACAATTTTAGTGAATGATTGACCTGATTTGATACGAGGGAAATGATCCATTAGATCCATTTACAGGATAAGAATATGTAACTAATGTAATCATTTCAAATAGAATGGATCCGATCATCTGTTGTCAATGGGCACCATCAACGCTATCCTATTTGATGGGAAGGTTGATCATTAGCTATATTGCATCAGTATAGGCAGGACTGTGGAGTTGGAGCAATTTTCGGGCACCTGGAGTTGAAAGTTTCATAAACACAGGAGTTGGGCGATTTTTGAACCAACTCTACAGCTCTGGTAAAAGGATACTTAGGCTAGGAACACACTTAGCGGAAAACGCAGAGTTTCTGCCGCTAATGCAAGTCAATGGGCCGTATAAAAAAATGCATATGCATTTTTGAGAACCATGCAACAAAACCAGCGTTTTTTTGAAAATGCATACAAGACGCATCAAAAATGCACACAATGAGAGGCAATGAGAACATACTAATACTATTGTATTAGTATGTAGCGTTTCTGTTTTTCATGCGTTTTTAAAAAAGTTGTTTTGTGATGCATTTCCTATTGTCTTCCTAGTGATTTGCATAAAAAACGCAATATAAAAATGCATGGAAAATGCATATGCGTTTTGTATATGCGAACCGCAAACGCATAAAAAACGCATATATGGAAAACACGGCAATGCACCAAAAACCCAAAAAACCCTGCACATGACAGAAAACTAGCCCTTTCATACACAGCCATGTGTGCACCCAGCCTCAGAGTTATTAAGCTCGCAACAGCGGTCATGGGACATGATACCCCTAGCGGTCATGGTGCTTGGATACCCCTTTTCAAAACCCGAAAAAAATTACGCGCTCTCTCGACAAATATCTCTCTTCATCTTGTTAGACAAATATTAGACAGGTGCCAGCGGGGAATAGAGGATCGTAGTAACACGGCGCAGGAAATGACAGCTGCAGGAGGCCACCACCACCACCAATTAGGCTTTCTTTGGGTGGTACATTTTGCTAAGAGCTAATTTACTGTAAATGCATTTTAACAGGAAGAATAAGGAAAATTAGTATTTCTCAGTTTTCGGCCATTATAGTTTTAAAATACATGCCTCCATAATTAAAACCCATGTATTGTATTTGCCTAATAGTCCCGGGTATTACACCATTTAAATGATGTCCCCATCACAATGTATGTCGACAATATTTGGAAATAAAAGTGCATTTTTTCCGTTTTGCACCCATCGCTATTTACAAGCTTATAATAACAAAATAGAAATATTTCATCTTTACATGGATGTTTAAAAAGCTTTAGACCATTAGGTAAATATTTAAGTTTTTTATTGTATTTTTTTTTTTTTATTAAACATTTTATTTGGGTATTTTTGGGAGGGTGGGATGTAAATAGTAATTTTTTTATGTAAATGTGTTTATTTTTTTACAAGTATATGTACTTTAACTATTTGGCCACAAGATGGCAACCATGCGTTTGTTTACATGACGTCACTTTAAGCATAACATGTTTGCTTAGAGGGACGTAGGGGGGACTTAAGAGGCAGAAAGAGCGAGGCTTCCAAGAGAAGCCGTTGCTTTTTCTGCCGGGGAAAGGGATCAATGATCGGGCATTATGTCTCGATTCATTGCTCCCTGGGCTAAAGAACTGCGGCCCGGGTGCGTGCGTGATCGTGCGCAGGAGCGCACATGGCCTTTTGGACGTAGCCTCTATGCCCAGAAGGCTTAAATGGTTAAGCCATGGTGACCAATTGGCAGGAAATTCGCATGGTTTAAAAGTACAGGTAGTCCCCGACTTATGAACGACCCGCCGATACGAATGGCATGGATTCTGTGGGAACAAAAAAAAAAAAAAAAATCCAAATTGAATTTTTGATCGATTTTCTCAAAAACTAGTTCAAATAAAAATGGCTTTTAAACTTCTATAAGAAGGTACAGGGGGCAGAGGTGACAACGAAAATCCTTCTTAGCATCTCCCATTTAAATTTTTGAAGACAATCTTGATGTCATTTCCTCCCTTACTCTCCTCTGCCAGATTGTGTATGCATAGCCCGCCCTACACTACAGAAAGTGTCTCAGCATGAGAAATACTGGCCAACCAGAGAGGAATAGGTGTGGGAGTGGAAAACAGGAATGGGAAAACGATTTGGCCAATCAGGCGGCATTAGTTAAGTCTGAGGGGAAGTAGAGAAGCAAAAAAGGACAACCCAGCATGCCCTGCAACTTCCTTTTTATGTACCAAATTTGTGTACCAAATAAAAAAGTCAGGTAAACTGGGGAATGATCATTTATCAACAAGAAAATTAGTGATTTTAACTCTTGGATTACCTGGTTAGCATCCTTATTACTTGTTAACCAGCTAAAAATAAAGACTTGATTTTTGATGTTATGCCCGACAGTTACACTTTAAGAACAGATTCAGGTTAAGAACAAACGTTCAGTACCTATATCATTCGATAAGCGGGGACTACCTGTAAATATCACATTACCTCACTTTAGGGTCCCGTTAAAATTAGTCTTTTCACTACCTGAATTTTACCAAAACTATCAGTGGGTTCTGACGCAGTGTCTTAAAGGACAACTGAAGTGAAGAATATGGAGGCGGACATATTTATTTCCTCTTACCAATACCAGCTGCCTGGCAGTACTACTGATCTATTTGGCTGCAGTAGTGTCTGACTACGACCAGAAACGAGCATGCAGCTAATCTTGTCAGATCTGACCCCTCATATGCTGCATGCATGTTCAGGGGCTATGGGTAAAAGTATTATAGGCATAGGGTAAGCAGGGCAGCCAGGCAGCGGGTATTGTTTAAAGGGAAATAAATGTGGCAGCCTCCCTATCCCTCTCACCTCAGTTACCCTTTAATGTTTGACTCTAGAGTACCACTTTAGCAGCCCAATTGGAGGAGGGAGAGGGGAGTCAAGAACACAAAATGGCTGCCTTCCCTGCCAGATACACTTCCAGGCATACGCCCTGTGATGTGCCCAAGAAGTGCTCAAAGCAATGGACAACTTAACAGGCGCTTAAAATGCGAAACGCATCATTATTATAATTTATTTATCAAGTGTAGAGGATGAGTTCTGCAATGCAGCACAATAGGTGTAAAAATGAAAATGATAGGACAGGAGTAAATATGGCTATGCTAATGCCGGTGGGCATTTCCTTTCATCTGGGAGCAAGAAAGGCGAAAAATGAATAATAAAGGGGGAGAGAAAGAAAAAGAAAAAAAAAAAAAAAATGAAGATGAAGGGTATGCAGAAAGTCTAGCGGGTGCATTTTTTGGCATTAATAGGACTTCTGAACTGCTTATCTTTTAAGATGGACAGGGACATGGGTTTTAAAAAAAAATTATAAAGGGTAAATTATCCAAGGTGATCAATCACATGTGAAACGTCACGATAGATAGATTGTAGTTAGATTTAAAGCACACCTGATCTGAGGGAACGCTACCTAGAGGTATGTTCATGCCAGAGCCACATACCTCTGAGTGTTGTCTGTTCCTCTCATTCCCCTCCCGGCCACCATTATCACGCCTTGAAAAATTGGACTTTTGGCTACAGTCAATTTTTCAGACAGGAAGAGGCGGGCTTGCCATTCCCTCCATCACTTTCCCTTCTCTTACCCACCCAATTCACTACCCCTAAGGCAGTGATCTGTAAACTTGGCTCTCCAGCTGTTAAGGAACTACAAGTCCCACAATGCATTTGCCTTTATGAATCAAGACAGTGGCTTTTTAACTCCTGCGATGCATTGTGGGGCTTGTAGTTCCTTAACAGCTGGAGAGCTAAGTTTGCAGATCACTGCCCTAAGGGAAGAGAATGGGAGGGTGATAAAGGGAACATTGTGGCAAGTCTGCCTCTTCCGGTCTAAAAATTCGAATTTAGCTTAAACAGAAGTGTGCAAGTCCAGCATGAACATACCTCTGCTTTGCTTCAGGCCAGGTATCCTCTAAAAAGCAGGCACGTCCAAAGATCCGCCCTGGGGCCAAATGCGGCCCATCGATAGTTTTCTGGTGGCCCCTGAAGCGCTCTACAGTTTTAATCCCATGTGGCCCACAGGCCGTAGCTGTGGTACTGCATGCAAGGGTACCTTATGTTACTGCCTGCCTCCTTTACTCACATGTAGGTTTTCAGCCACTATGCCAGCAGCGGCAACAGCTAATGATTAGGAGCTGCCACTTGCCAGAGACACTAGGCACACATACTGAAAGGCCATGCTATATGGGTCATTTCCCATGGAAAGGTTTCATTTGACAAAATGCCATAGTGTACCGAACGGCAATCAGCAAAATTGTGTTTTATTTTGCTTGTTCGGCCCGCTAGCACTCAAGAACAAGGATATGGGCTTTGGCTTATAAAGTTTGGACACTCCTGCTTTGAAGAATGTCAAGACTGAAAAAAAAACAAAAAAAAAAAAACACACAAAGAGAACCCGAGGTGGGGTTCTGACGATGAAATCCGCATACCGAGGCTGGGTCTGCCTACACTGTGCGGGCTGTGTTTACCTCTGTATTGTCAGTCTCGGCTCTCCCCCCGCCTCCTGCATAGCGCCGGTCCCCGCCCGCGACCCTTTCCTCCAATCAGCGGGGAGGGAAGGGACGTGGGCAGGGACCAGAGCTATGCAGGAGGCGGGGGGGTGGGGGGGAGGGAGAGCAGCAGACACCAGAGGTAAACACAGCCCGCTGTGACACGCTGCGTGTCGGCAGCACGGCTGTGACTTATGGGTGATCGCAGAGCGCAGGGGGGCTTAGGGGGGGATCTGGATAGCAACAGAGGCTGGGCTGTATAGGCAGACCAAGCCTCTATGCGGATTTCATTGTCAGAACCCCACCTCGGGTTCACTTTAAGAGGGCTTGCATGGCATGTTTATTGTATCAAGACCAGGACCACCGCCTCAGTTGCCCCCACAATGCTCTGTTTCACCACTATCGACCCCTGTGTAGGCCACGACCACAAGTAGCCGGCAACCTTTGAAATGGATATTCTTTGGCCTGTGCATGCGCAGTTTGTGCAGTGATGATAGTCTGTGTTCTGCAATTGAAAAGAGGATAGGACTGTGGCAAGAGCGACATCAAAAACAAAGCGCGCACGCACAGGCCAAATACTATTCAGTTCAAAAGACAGACTACTTGTGATTGCAGCCTATACCTGCACAGATTGTGGGGAGATGGATCATCGCAGGGGCAACTGGGGCAGCGGTCCTGGTCTGGATACATATACCATGTAAGGCCTTTATTTAATATTTTTGTTTGGCGCTTACACTTTAAAAAGTATAAACAAGTAGACGTGACATGATGAGATGAACATGCGTTTGTACAATGCCTAGCACACAAATAACTATGCTGAGTTCTTTCTTCTCCCTCTGCCTGAAAGAGTTAAAAATAATGTATGCAAGGTACAGCTTCTGCCTGGGTCAGACTAGTGTAACCTAATTTATAAGCAATTAATGGCTTTGAGAACAGGAAAGAGATAAGGGTCAATCGTACATAGATTTTAGCCCATACACTTCAAAGCATGTGGGCAGCACGGTGGCATAGTGGTTAGCGCTCTCGCCTTGTAGCGCTGGGTGCCAGGTTCGGATCCCAGCCAGGTCAACATCTGCAAGGAGTTTGTATGTTCTCCCTGTGTCTGTGTGGGTTTCCTCCGGGCACTCCGGTTTCCTCCCACATCCCAAAAACAGAGAAGTTAATTGGCTTCCCCCCAAAAAAATTTACCCTAGACCATACATGCACTACACAATACATACATATGATTATGGTATGGACTAGATTGTGAGCCCCTCAGCGCTGCATAAGGTCGGCGCTATATAAATAAATAAGTCATTGAGCAGAGACAATGAAACAGTACAAAGTTTAAAAGAAGGTTTCAACAAAAACTGGAATATCTAAAACTTGGAATATTTAAAAATTTAGAATATCTAAAACAGTCATTTTTAGGATCAGGATAGATACATTAATCTCTGTTTATTTTCACCTCAGGTTTCCTTTAAGAACTATAATATTTGAGATCTTCCAGTGCGTAGACCTCAGATTCAATGCAACACTTTTCTGGACCAACGGTTGGTTGATCTGTCGCAATTAAATCAAGAATTTCTCCAGTTTTTAATAGATTTTAATTTGTTTTTTGTTTATTGAACGCCTCATCTAATAAAAGCCTTGCACAGTGTAGGTCTACATTTAGTAAATACGGTCCAATGACATTTAACACATGGCAGGCAAGTAGACATTTTCTTATGATAATGTGTGACTTTTAGAATATAGATTGTAGTGAAAGGTCTCCCCCGGATGTCACTGAGTGGGCGGGGGGCTGTGAGTCACCACAAGAGAACACGGCCTCTCCACCCACCTTCTAATGAAGTTTCCTGACTTGCACCTTCATTAGTCACCGCGATAAGACAATCCCGGAGCGCAGCGTCTGTTTACAGGAAGTTAAAAAGGCCCAGCATGGGAGAGGGAACACTGTGTCCACAACAAGCGCGGCAGCCCGTCACAGACGAGATATCATTATATCCAGAAGTCAAATGATGTTAGAGTAATGGCGACATGGATATGCCATTCATGGCCTGCTTTATCGTGTCTGTCTCTCCGCTTTCATTCTTAACTGTATTATGGCCTGTACGGATCATTAAAGTGGCTTTTCAGCACTATAGGCCATTAATGAGCTCTACTAATATGGAAATAAACCAGCATTATTTATCTGAAATATACGGGCGCCATGGCAGGGAGAAGAGCTGCAAATACCTTACCAACAAGATGAAAAATATTTAAAAAACCAATGCAGTGTGTTTATACCTTCAATACATTATGGTTTTGATTTTGAATTTTAGTGTACAGTATTTGGGCTCATTTTGTTTACACACAGACAGACACACGAAGAGCGGTAAGCAATGCAACAGACGAGAGGTCTCACAACTGGGCCGATAATCTGCAGGTGGTTCTGTTTTTTGGGTCTAGTTGGGTTGTTTCAAAAAGATCATGTTGATTAGTGTAAATGGCTTATAATGTATCAATTATTTCCCATGGAACTGAATTTTTCACATTCTGTGCACTGCGCCATACAGGCTTTGGACCACTAGTCCCTTTAGCATACAGCAGTGCTGAACTACTGAATATGAACCAATCTTAGGCCCCATTCACACTAGAGCGTCTTGCTGGTTATTTCGGCAAAACGCTCAAGCGCTAGTGCTTTTTAAAGCGGTAGTGCAATAATAACCTATGGGCCAGTTCTCACTTGGGAGATTTGCATTAATCGCCGGCGATTAACGCAAATCACCCCCAGAAAAAAAAAAAACTTGTATCCTGCACCATTTTCAGGCGATTTCCCGGCGACAGCGTTTAGTGCTATAGAAGCGCTAATAGTGATAGCGGAATATGGCCCCAATCGCCAAAAAAATGCCAGAGCAAAACGCTAGCAAAAGCGCTAGCGTTTTGTAAGTGTAAATGGGGCCGAAAGGTTTTTCCTTCAGACTCGAGGAAAAAAAAAAAAAAAGTTTGACTAGCATAAACCCAGGGGTAGTAAACCAGCCCATTCCTTTACACCTCCATATATGCCTTTTCTGGTGGACTAGTGGTTCCAAATCCCCCTCCAACGTACTGGTGTCTATTGTCCAGCCTCCCTCCTTCATACAGCATACGTGGTGTCTCTGGTGTCTAATAATCCCCCCTCCCCCCCATACAGTGTACTTCTGTCTAGTGGCCGCCCTCCCTCTCCCATAGTATATGTTCTCTGGTGTCTATTGGCCGCCCTTCCTCTTTCGTAGCATTCTCCCTGGTGGAAGTAGTGTGAGCTACAAACACTAGAGGCCAAACCAAACAACTGAAGCGCGCTCTGAAATTTTTTGTGAACACTTTGCTGCAGTGGAACCACCCTCATAGGGATCTACTGTAGCAGCTCTGTGCCGATCGTGAATGACCAGCAGGCACTGTAAAAGCGCCCATAGTGGGCCCCAGCATGTGTGCTGCCTTGAGAGCTCAATGGTGCACACTAATTAATTAGGCTCCCAAGAGAAAATGAAAGTAAATCTATTAACCCCTTCAGACAGTTTTCTTTTGTTAATGTTTGACCAATTACTAAAACTGTGGGAATATTGACTGTAGTTCTGCTTTAAAGGATACCCGAAGCAACATGTGACATGATGAGATAGACATGTGTACGTACAGTGCCTAGCACACAAATAACTATGCTGAGTTCCTTTTTTTCTTTCTCTACCTGAAAGAGTTAAATATCAGGTATGTAAGTGGCTCACTCGGTCCCAACTCAGACAGGAAGTGACTACAGTGTGACCCTCACCAATAAGAAATTACCCTTTTCATCTTTCTTGCTCTCAGAAGCCATTTTCTGCTAAGGAAAGTGTTTTATAGTTGGAATTTCTTATCGATGTGGGTCGCACTGTAGCCACTTCCTGTCTGAGTCAGGACCGAGTCACATGTCACTTCGGGTATCCTTTAAGTGATATTAATGAACAGGGAGAGAAAGGAATTTGAATAACGGAGCTTGGCTAGTACAGGCAGCCTTTTTGCAGTCCTTGCAGCCTGGCAATGAGTGAAAACTAAAAAAAAAGGTACAAGTATTGGAATATACAGTGACAAGAGACAACCTGATAACTGGCCACTGAGGGATAATGCTAACAGGTGCGTTTGCTTTAACAATCTTTTAATACCAATCCGAACAGTTGCTGATCCAGCATACCAATCAGAATGGTGGCAGATTCCGCGTGCCAATCAGAATGGTTGCAGACCCTGTGTACCAGGCCTAGAACAGCAGACCTTGGCTGCTGCCATGCACTGTGCTCCTTCCAGTGGTCTGTAAAATGGAGGCCGCTATTCCTCACTACCAGAACTCTCCACTGATTTCTAAAGCTCAGTGGCTTGCAGGCAGCATGGCTAATGACAGCAGACAAGCGGAAGGCTCTGCGAGGCAGCTGCGTCTCAGCTAGCCGGCTCATTTCATGCATCTGTTGGAAGGCTTGTTATACACGTACCACGTCACTTTTCCAATATCTTGAGAAAGAGATCGGAGCATTCTGGATGTTCTGAAGGACGGCAAAACCAAGAGGGAATGCTGAATTATTTATCAGGCGCTCAGAAATTAAAAAGCATCCCGTACACTTTAAGACTGATAAACAGAAACTCCGCCGTTCGCTGCCCATAACGTTGTCATAACTGGAAGCTACAGGAAGGCAGTCGGCTGAACTAAGCAAAGTATATAGGTAATTGGTATTATACCGTATACATGGAAGGTGCAACCCCACCGATGATTTATAACGGTCTTATAATTTAGATGACTAAGTGTAACTGTCGGGTATAAAATCAAAAATCAATTCTTTATTCTCATCTGGCAAACAAATGAGGATGCCAACCAAGCAAACCAAAAGTTAAAATCACTATTACTTGTCTTGTTGATAAATGATAATTCCCCAGTTTACCTGACTCTTATTTGGTACACACAACATCCAACAAAAAGGAAGTTGCAGGGCATGCTGGGCTGTCCTTTGCTTCTCTACTTCCCCTCAGACTTAAAGCAGCCCAACTGGCTGAAGCCTCTTTCCCTTCCCGGTTTCCCCTCCCACACCTCTGTTCCTCTCTGATTGGTCAATATTTCTCATGCTGAGACAATGCACTTTCTATAAAGGACGAGCAAATCAGGCAGAGGAGAGTAAGGGAGGAAATTACATCAGGATTGGCTTCAAAATAGCCACAGTTAAAATGAGAAATAAGGATTTTTTTTACTGTAGAAAAACACTAGAATCAAAAATGTGGACAGTGCAATACATACAGTGGGATGCGAAAGTTTAGGCAACGTTGTTAATGTCACGATTTTCCTGTATAAATTGTTGGTTGTTACGATAAAAAAATGTCAGTTAAATATATCATACAGGAGACAGTGATATTTTTGAAGTGAAATTAAGTTTATTGCATTTACAGAAAGTGTGCAATAATTGTTTAAATAAAATTGTCATTTTATTGATTCCAAATCCTTTAGAACTAATTGGAACTCAAATTCGCTTAGTAAGCTCAGTGACCCCTGACCTACATACACAGGTGAATACAATTATAAGAAAGCGCATTTAAGGGGGTCAATTGTAAGTTTCCCTCTTTTACATTTCTCTGAAGAGTAGCAACATGGGGGTCTCAAAACAACTCTCAAATGACCTGAAGACAAAGATTGTTCACCATCATGGTTTACCAGAAGGATACAGAAAGCTTCCTCAGATTTCAGTTGTTTCCACAATTAGGAACATTTATTGAGGACATGGAAGACCACAGGCTCAGTTCAAGCTAAGGCTCAGAGAAAGCCTTTTCTCCGCCCACAGCACAAACAGAGCTGCTTGAGGAATGCTAAAGCACATTTGGACAAGCCAGCTTCATTTTGGAATAAGGTGCTGTGGACTGCTGAAACTAAAATGGAGTTATTTGGGCATAACAAGGGAAGTTATGCACGGAGGAAAAACAGCATTTCAAGAAAAACACCTGCTACCTACAGTAAAATATGGTGGTGGTTCCATCATGCTTTGGGGCTGTGTGGCTAATGCTTGCACTGGGAATCTTGTCAGAGTTAAGGAACGCATGGACTCCACTCAGTATCAGCAGATTCTGGAGACCAATGTCCAGGAATCAGTGACAAAGCTGAAGCTGCGCCGGAGCTGGATCTTTCAACAAGACAACGACCCTAAACACTGCTCAAACTCTACTAAGGCATTCATGCAGAGGAAGAAGTACAACATTCTGAAATGGCCATCTTAGTCCCCAGACTTGAATAGGATTGAAAATCTGTGGTGTGAGATAAAGAGAGCTGTCCATGCTCGGACGCCATCAAACATGTATGAACTAGAGATGTTTTGTAAAGAGGAATGGTCCAAAATACCTTCAACCAGAATCCAGACTCTCAATGGAACCTACAGTAAGAGTTTAGAGGGGGTCATTTATGCAAAAGAAGGATCTGCAAAAGATTGATTTAATTTCATTTTTGTGGTGCCCACATCTATGCACCTGCTTAATTTTGTTTAAACAATTATTGCACACATTCTGTAAATCTAATAAACTTCATTTAACTTCTCAAATACCACTGTGTGTCTCCTATATCATATACTTTACTGATTTTTTTTTTTATCGTAAACACCAACGATTTACACAGGAAAATCATGACGTTTAACAAGGTTGCCCAAACTTCCGCATCCCACTGTATGTTATGTAAGGAAAATCTAGATCTATCTATCCATCCATCGGGTCTGTGGTAGTATGGCTGACAGCTCCTCTGTAGCGTACAAGAGAACGGCGCCGGAGACTTGGGCGCAGGACACAGCCAGTATATGGCTGATCCTGCTGCCGCACAAGTCCGGGCCGTGTTAATTACTATTCCCCCTCCAGGCCGACATGGATAGTGGGGGAATGAAATAATTCGGCTTCCAGCAATCGCTGGAATCCGAATTATTGTTTTAAAAGCAACTTCAGGTCCGTCTTCTGACGGCGCTGAAGTTACTCCCTGTGCCTGCGATAGCCGTAGTTCCTATTACGGCCTATGGTGGCGCCGGCTGCGCCCAAGTCTCCTGTGCTGCTGCGCCCAAGTCTCCAGCGCTGGATTTACCGTGTTCGCCTCTGTAACCATAGACCACAAAGTCAGCAGCCTACCATAGTTAAGTTTGTTGCCATTTTGGTTAACCCATTTGCAGCTCCGCTAGAGTTCTCTCGTTTGAGATAACTGCACTACTTTTGACTTCTTGTTCTGTAAATTCTTGGAATGCTTTGCTCGTTCTACTACCATAGCAGATAATACAGAAGTTGAAAGCCGGATTCCTCTGTTATTGTCCCACACTGCCCCCTAGTGACAAGTGACCATAAATACACATTACAGCAGTACTAATTAGAAGCAAGAAAAAAAAAAGTTAAAAGAAAAATTGTCAAGCCTCTAAATTGGCTGCTAAAGAATTAAAGGGAACCTGAAGCAAGGGGTATATGGAGGTTGCCATATTTATTTCCGTTTAAGCAATACCAGTTGCCTGACAGCCCTGGTGATCTTCTCCCTCTAATACTTTTAGCCAATGACCCTGAACAAGCATGCAGCAGATCGGGTGTTTGACGTTTTTGTCAAATCTGACAAGATTAGCTGCATGCTTTTCTCTGGTGCGATACAGACACTACTGCAGCCAAACAGATCAGCAGGGCTGCCAAGTAACTGGTATTATTTAAAAGGAAATAAATATGGCAGTCTGCATATATTTCTCGCTTCAGGTTCCCTTTAAGTCCCAATGAAAACTGTTATAAAATGTCACATTGCACTTTTCAATATGGTGCGACATGTACAGTGCACCATACTGTCCGTGGACTTGCATCACACCCCAAACCATGCATGTCACCCGGTAACACTACAGGCAGTGCATTATTTAAATCTAACTGAAGCACGTTCTGATGCGATTATATGGTCTGTAGCACCATTACCCAACAGTGCCATAACTACATGGTTACAGATATATAAAAAGTAATCCTAAATTACTCCCTGATCAATGTGACATACGGCAATGCTTGAAGAAGAGACAAAACAGAGGGAAGCCGGGAGCCCAATCCGGTGCATTATCGTTGATTCGTAAAGTATATTATAGTGATACATTTATACTCACAAAGATGGGTTGCAGCCTGAGGCAACCACTCTACCGCAGCAGGTGGGGAAAAGCCGTCCCCACTCAGCCTTTTGTATGTTGGGTGAAGGTCGCAACTCCTTAAAAGACCACCTGAGGTGGAACCTGTCCCCTTGATAGTGGGCCATGAGTAGATAACGTAGTAATAGGAGGCGCCCAGGTAGCTCCAATATAACAATGGTTACTAGCTAGGAGTATAAGTAGCTCTATAGTATCAACAATAAAATATACAAAGTAGGGTCCTACCTTGTGGATTTCAGTAGGCCTTAGTTAAAATAAAGGAACATTTATTGGACACTTTCTAAAAAATGACAACGCGTTTCACGCAGCAGCCGCTTCATCAGGTCGAATACAGCGCCTTTGATGCACAATCAGTTCCTAGCTAGTAGCCATTGTGATATTGGAGCTACCTGGGCGCCTCCTATTACTACGTAATGTGACATATGCACACTACAATTTGATAAGATGATAATCTAATGGGAGTACAAGTGCCCCACGATTCTGCTCCTCTTCCAATTTGTTGAGTTAGAGGAAACAATAGTTGACAAAGTTAGGTCTACGAGTTCCGGGCTGGATTTCTGGAAAGGCCACAAAATACAGGGTCTTGGGCAGCTGCAGCACAGGGGGTGGTTGGGCATGGACAAACTGTTGCTGCATTCAAAAGAGGAGGCTGCAAATGAGAAGCAATATATGGAAGAGGGGAAGTGTTGCCCAAGAGGGCTGTGGATGAAAGAGGTACTACTGTGCATGGATATTAAACATGGAAGAGGGTGTAAACACTGAAAGACAGGGGGTGCTGCTGCACATGTAAGGGAAACCCCAGGAAGGCTGGCCTAAGGGCAGGAAGAACAAAACCGGCCTCCAGTAAGCTGCAATGTGCTATCTGCATGGGCCGAATAAGCTATCCAGAGGATCTGAATAATATTAGGAAGGAGGGGGGGTGTCCCCCAAATTATTCAAGATAGACCTATCCCCTCTCTGTACACCGGAATGTACTAGTTATCTAGCCTGTCAAAAAAAATAAAAAAAATAAATAAAAAAGCCTTGCGTGTTTTTAGCATTAATTACAATGTGAACCATAATAACCCTATGAAAATCCAGTTTCTCCTACGATGCTCTGCAGCTGGCTGGTTCAACAGATGGCAGGCCAAATGCTACTCCTCCACCTACCTCAGACCTAGAATATTTTCTATAATTATAGATCAGCGCATTGATATGCACAGTTTCAAACTTTCAGAAGGGAACAGCGGTCGAATGCACAAGTGAGAGACCCTGACCCTCCTAGCTGGCTGCAGATGGTCCTCTGCACTTGAATTGAAGCCCATGCTTTCATCTCCCACCATAAACAGGGGTAGGAAGGAGGGGGAGGGGTGTCAATCAAGATACAGATTCATGGGGGGGGAGGGGGAGAGAATGTAATTACACCTGTGGCCCCAGCTGAAGCCGCTGATGAAAGGCTTTTAAATATGCAGATGATTGACAGGGGAAGCAATGCTACAAGGTCGCTGACACCTTGATAGGATACAGTAGACCCCTTGCTGGCTGCAGACTCATCAATGCCAGGCTGACAGTTACAGGCTCCATCCTTCACACTCTCCTTGTAACAAAGCAGAGCTCTCCACGCGGACACGCAACATTCAAGAAGCAAAGCGCCTGTTCTGTGGCACCTCACTGCTATAAGAGCAGGAGACGAGTATGAAGAAAGGAGACGCAAACAATCTAGCCATGAAACAGGCATAAGAGGAGATCAGACTTCATGCATTAGAAGGGATCTCCAGAAGTAAGACCTGCTGATGAAACAAATGAGCCATAAGCACAGCAGACCAATGTTAGAACAAGATAAAGGCTAAGGCTGCATTTCCACTTGTGCGGTGGGAATAGTCACGGGAAAAAATTGCATGCGGATGCGAATTTCACATGCAGGTCTATGTGAATTTTCATGCGAATTCGCATGGACGATGTGTGCGAATTTAACCATGGCTGTGCTTGTGTGATTTTTCCATTGTTTCTATGCGAATTTGCATGAAAATTCGTATACCTTAACTGCATGCGAATTTCCTATTAAATACATTGTATGCGATTCCCATAGCGGTATGCGAATTCTGATGGCTCTGCCATGTGAATTTTTTCTGCACAGAAAACGCAAAGGAATCCTGACAAGTGGAAACAGTCCCATTCACTTGTATTGCTATGCGAATTTGCATGCAGAAAAACGCATGCGAATTCACGATAGTGGAAATGGGCCCTCAACAAAAAAAAGTGTTGCAAGAGAGTTTCCTCCTCCAACAAACCACTGCAGGGGGATTAGGCATGCTGTATAACAGGCATGTCCAAATACTGGCCTGGGGGCCAAATATGGCCCACCAAGCGTTTTCTGGTGGCCCCTAAAGCTCTCTACAGTTAATTCCAAGCTGCCCACAGGCCGTACTGTGGTACCGCATACAACCTTGTGTCGTCACTCCGCCTCACCCCTTGCTTGCCCATAGGTTATCATCAGCCACCACTACAGTAGTAGCAGCTATGTAGTGAAATACTTCCTGCAGATACATAACCAGGCTGCGTGCGTGTGTGCAGGAACATAATCAGGCTAGGTGCATATGTGTGAGCACACGTAGGTACACAACCAGGCTATGTGCATGTGAGCGCGCACATATACAGTAGGTACATAACTGGGCTACATGCATGTGCGTGCACGCATGTACCGTATATTCCGGCATATAATATCCCTCTTCCAACGCACAGCGAATAAAAATGTAAAAAAATCGTATACTGGTGCTATGTATGAACAGATACTTTTGCTGTACTGTATGTGGTACCCAGTATAACTGTATGACTGGTTGGATTGGTCAACTCTCCCTCTGACTAAGTGGATTGGTCAGCTTTCCTTGTCTGTTTATCAGAGCGGTATGGAAGAGGAGATTGCGCTGTGCCCATAAAACACGCCTCTTTCACCCGTCTTGCCCGCCCTTTTATCCCATTTACATCCTCCTCTGCCTCTCAGATCCCGCACATGTGCGCCTGCGCCACTTCACTACAATCCTCAGCACTGAGATCTGATAGTCGGTAACAGGATAGGGCATATCACCCAGCATCAATGACACCCACGTATAAGACGAACCCTGACTTTTCAGATGATTTTCAAGGGTTAAAAAGTAAAGTCTTATCCGCCAGAATATACAGTAGGTAAATAAGCAGGAGATGTGCATTTGTGTGCGCGCTTGCATGTAGGTACTGTACATAACCAGATTACATGCATATTTGTGTGCGCGCGTGCAGATGTAGGTACATAAACTGGCTATGTGCATGTGTCTACACATGTAGGTACATAAGTCTACGTGCCTGTAAAATTGAAGCAAATCATAACAAATGATCTGTGCTGCATGATAATGTATTGTGTGAGTACAGCAAGCCACAGAGCTGGCACTGGGCTCCACAGATCCTGCTGTGTGCCCATGCATAAACAGAACAAGCAGATGTCTTCTGACATCAGTTATATGCCATCATGGCAGGCCCTCCAACCTCTTCTCACGCGTCGCCCTGCAGTCACAACACAGTCATTACCGAGTCACAGCAAGCTGGCTGACAATTTGCTCTCGGCTCTCCCGCTACGTCAAGAATGTTTACTGCAAGCCCGTCGATTCATTTGGCAGGTAATCGCCTGCACCTCATGAGTGTTCATTAGGGTTACTGCTCTGTTTATTGACACGGGGCCTTGATTAAACGGCTGCTGAACACCACAATCCAAGGCTATGCAAACAGGTTGCACATAAGACTCTACTCTACTGTGTTTGTCCTCAACAAAAATAATCTAACTTTCAAGCCTACATGAAGCGGAAATTTCCAATAAAAATTAAATACTTACCTCCGTAGTGGCAAGTCTCTGGATAGTGCACAGGGTTGCTCGATAGTTAAGCATATTTCACAAGGGCTTGTTAAAGTGTACCCGAGGTGATCTAGGACGCGATGATAAACGTGTGTATGTACAGTACAAAACATTAATAACCAGGTTATATTACTTGTTTTATTTTGCTGCCTGAAAGTTAATCTCCAGCATGGAAATGACTATTCCTGACAAGCTCCTGACAAGACAGAATCAAAGCACACAAAGCCAAGCACATTACAGCCGTAAAAGTTTTCCTGGCAGAATACAACTTCTGAGGGCAGGGAGGGATAAAATACAAGAACTATTGAACTTTTTCTAACTTTGGGACATTTAATAGGCTTCCACTGATTACAGACAGTAAAACATTCAACCTACTTTGTAAATGTTTAAAGAGAACCTGTACTGAGTAAAATTATTTAAAATAAATACATGAGGTAACTTCAAATGAACATTACATAGTTACCTTGCCATCAGTTCCTCTCAGAAGCTCATCATTTTCTTCTTGCAGTGATTCCTTCCAGTTCTGACAACATTTTGTCAGAACTGAAATATATCAGTTGCTGTCAGTTTTATATCGGTTGCTGTCAGTTATAGCTGAGAGGAGAACTGATGTGTCCATGTTTCCCTATGGCTCAAGTGGGCGATGTTACAGTTTAACAGTGTGCTGACCAGGAAGCTGTTAGGGGGTAATAGCCATTTTCAAAATGGAGGACAGAGAATTCCCTTGATCACAGTGGACAAACAGGATGCAGGAGAGGAAAAATAGATTGAGGAGTAGACTACACAGGAGGTAAGTATGACTTGTGTATGTTTATTTTGACTTTTAATGTTCAGTTCAGGTTTTCTTTAAATATGAAATAAAACCCAAGGATACTCAAAAAGGTCATTTTTAGGAGTTGGAGGATAAATATAGTTTATCTAATCAATTTTCACCTGGGGTTCACTTTAAACAGGAACTTTAACCACGGAACGAACTCAATTGGTAACCAACACCGCTTTCTCATAAGAAAGCTCTACCTTTTCTTGAATAGATCACCAAAGACAGTTGTATGGCTGATATTGTGGGGAAACCCCTCCCACAGTGTGACGTCATGACCATGGTTCTTAAAGGAAAGAGGAGTCTGCACACAGACTTGCTGGAACACTGTAGCAATGTATTGTCCCATCACACATACTGTACATGCAATTGTCATCTGACAAATAGGCAGACGATAGTTTCGGGGCCTGCAAGAGGTCCCCTTTGTCAAGGCATAGGCAAAACATGTACAGGTTCTTCTGCCTATGCCTTGACAAAGGAATCAAGAAACACTTCAGTTGTCCTTTAATTGAAGCTTGTTCCATCAGACAATGGTTTTTGTCTGCCCCATGCCTTGACAAAGTGGACTTTAACGGAACCGAAACTAGAGTCCGATGTTTTGCTTGTGTGTGATGGAACAATAAACTTCACTTAAAGGATCCAAAAAGTCTGTGTTCCTTTGATCATTGGATTTGCGCAGCCTAGGGGGTTCTACACCAACGTCCACCAATCGAGGAGTGCGTTCTTTTTTTTCATATGAAAACTGTATATAACTGCTAGACTGCCATCTGAGAATGTCAAGAAGGATCCTTTTAGGCAACGACAACCCAGCTTGTGTGTAGCTCGATTTGTGATCGCCCCAAGGGATCTAGAAGCCAAGCAGCGAGCACGATTCAGAAGGAAAGGAAACAAGTAACGTCTACAGTTCTGCTTTCTAAAGAGCTTGTTTTATTGCTGGAGTAAATGCCCGGCAGATTCTCACAAGCACCTTGCTGGCAGTTAAACAAATCTATTTTTTACTGTAATCTGTTAAGGAAAACAATTAGCAGTCAATTAAACGATATCGCCTGCCAGCTGTTCCTTTATAACTTACCTTCTAAATGACTGCTTGTGCTTTAAGGTGACTAAAGAGCCCATTCTGAGCCGCCTGATCAAACGGCAACTTGCAGATGCGACGCATTTTCTGTTGTCATTACAAATGAAGCGGCTTGTAAGAAACACATTACTTGTGCAATTTCAGTCTGGAAACTCAACATTCATATTGCGCTTAATTTTCACATTGGAGATGTAAACAAGAACGAGATGCCTTGATAGAAGCAGCAAACACCCAGCCAGTGCCGCAAGCGGCGTCCATGTAAAGTGTCCCCCGGCAACGTGGGCTCTGACAGCTTGGCACTGTGCATGTTTGTTGCGAGCTGTCAATGCGTTTCCCTGCAGCTTAACTGTCAGCGGTTACTGACCCCTAAACCAGGGGCCCTCAAATTATAGTCCATGGGTAACAGAGGACTTGCTGAACATTTTTCAACTGGACCCCCAAGTGGCTCAAAGCAGGAATATCACAAAAATTGTACAATTTTAAAATACACGTGTACCAGAGTAAAATTAAATATAAATTGCTTTTTATTTAGAAGTAGCTGTCACTTGAAAATAGTAAAGCTCTGTCAGGTTTTGAAGTAGTCCATCTCATGAGGGATTCTCAAGGTTTCTTTAGTTTCAAAAACATTCAATGAAAAGCAATTGCTCACTACAAAATAGTGTGTGAGTGAGGCAGACAGCCAGCTGACAGCTACAACTATTAAAGTGTAACTGTCGGACATAAAATAAAAAAAAATCAGTTCTTTATTTTTATCTGGTAAACAAGTAATAAGGATGCTAACCAGGCAATTCAAAAGTTAAAATCATTATTACCTTTACAACTGATAAATGATCATTCCCCAGGTTACCCGACTCATTTGGTACACTAAATTTGGTACGCACAAAGGAAGTTGCAAAGCATGCTGGGTTGTCCTCCTTTGCTTCTCTACTTTCCCCTCAGATTTAACTAATGCTGACTGATTGGCTGAAGCCTCTTTCCCTCCTGCCCCCCCCATCCCCCCCCCCCCCCCCCCCAAACATACACACACCTATGTTCCTCTCCGATTGGACAATATTTCTCATGCTGAGACAATGCACTTTCTATAGGTGGAGTATGGCAATGCATACACCATCAGAGGAGAGTAAGGGAGGAAATGACATCAGGCTTGGCTTCAAAATAGCCAGTTAAAATGGGAAATGCTAAGAAGGATTCTCTTTACTGTAGAAAAAAAAAAATCACTGAAATCAAAACGTGGACAGTGCAATACATGTTAAGTAGACCAAGTTATCTATCTATGTGTGGTTTTTTTTCTGAGAGAGTATAGCTGACAGCTACTCTTTAAACACTATGTAGTAGGCAATCAGGTACTAGCTGCATCAGACACCCAGATGACTACCTGGGTACCTGCAGGTCGTGGCGCCCAATAGTCCCGATCGTCTGAAAGCTGCATTTCACATTCCTCAATTCACACTAGTGAATGGTGAGAGTAAGGGCCAATTCACACTAGTGAATGGTGATAGTAAGGGCCAATTCACACTAGTGAATGGTGAGAGTAAGGGCCAATTCACACTAGTGAATAGTGAGAGTAAGGGCCCATTCACTCAGATGCTTTGCGCCTGCAATTGGTCCTTTGCTGATTGTTGGAGATCAGTAAAGCACTGCTGCTCAAGTAATCCTATGAAGTTACCTTCACTGCAGCATTCGTGATTATCGCCGACCACAAACTAGCTACATGCAGCATTTTTCCGGTATTTGCGTTAAGATTCTCATTTATTGGAATGAGAATTGCTAAGCCCAAAAGCCAAAAAAAACGCAGATTAGCTTGCGAGTGTGAACAGGGCTTTAAAGACCCTTAGTTAAATTTCCGATAGGCTAAAGCTCTTCTTTAAAAAGAGAGAATGCAGTTTCATTTGTACTTTGGCAGGGAGGATGAGCGATGTGGCCCCGCTGTGGGTGAGCGGCTTTATGCAATGTGGAAGAGAGTCAATGGCGTGTAATGCCTTCTGACCCGCAGCAGAGGCAGGCATTTTCCCCCCATTGTTAGGAGGGAGGGAGGAATCCACCTGGGGCTCTCTATTGTCTGTCTACTCATCAGAAGATTCGGCTCCACACTGCGAGAGGCTCGCATAAACCGGCATTCACCCTCCCACTGGGAATAACTGGCCCGGCCTTGGAGTATAGATTTACTTAACAAGTGAAAGAGGAAGGGGGGCTGGAGGGAGATGGGAAATAAATAGACCTCAACCTACCTGCTGGGGATCTCCAATACCGTTCCATGGGTGGTAGCTGACAGAGAAGCAATGGAATGCACTGTGTGCTTCACGGAAAACCAATTGTTACCAGGCAGGGAAAGAATACACGATCTTAACAGGCACTATCCAGGGAGAGCCATTTGAGACATGATAACACTTAATAATGTGTTCTAAGTAATATACTAGCCTATAACCCCCCCCCCCCCCCCCAACTAAAGACTCGTCTAAATAACAAAAGAATACAGAAGTTGCTATTACTATTAATAGGTCAGGCGACTGGCTGCCCTGGTGATTGCATTTTGCTTCCTGGAATCAGCATGCAGCCAGTGCAGTCTTGAACTCACCGGACCTGCGTTATTCAGCATTAGTCACTGGAGGATGAGACTTGCATTAGATCCACCAAAGTAGTAAACTGAAAATAAAGATAGCCATGATGTATTTACATAGCGCTGACATCTTCCACAGCACTCTATAAAAGGACGTAGCCATGTCCCTGTCTTGAGCAGCAGCTCTCAATCTAGCCTCTGCGGTGGTCTAGGGCTAGACTTTATCTACAGCAGAGACAAATTAACTTTTTTTGGATGGCGAGGAGACCGAAGAACCAGGAGAAACCCGCTCCACGTGAGGAGAACATACAAACTCCAAAAGTGCATGGATTATAAAGGTGATCAGTGGCTACAACTTTAAAATCCATTTTCTCAAAAACGAAAAAAGTTCTTTGAATTTTTTTTTTTAAAGTTTCAAATGAAAGAAAAAAAGTATTTGTGATTAAAAACCTGCCAAATGTGGCGTTTCTAGCATGTAAGGGTGCTTTGCTACTAACCGCTCACTAACTCGTGATCAGGAAAAAGAGCTTGTGTTCACAGGTTACCAGGGATCACGAGGCCATGGAGAGCAACACTGACTGCTACACATAACACCCCCCCCCCCCCCCGTTTTATTGCTTAAAGGTCAACTGGAGGGAGAGGTATTTGGAGGCTGTCATTTATTTCCTTTTAAAGAGGAACTCCAGTGAAAATAATGTAATAAAAAAGTTGTTTTTTTTTACAATAATTATTATGTATAAATGATTTAATCAGTGTTGGCCCATTGTAAAATATTTTAAATCCCCAATTTATATTCTGACATTTATCACATGGTGACATTTTTACTGCTGGCAGGTGATGTAACTCCCGCTTGCTGTTTTGGCAGTTGGAAACAGCTGTAAACAGCCATTTCCCACAATGCAACAGGGTTCAGACAGGAAACTGTCAAGAGTACGTACTCAGATTTTCTTTGTTAGAGGGGTTTCACCCCAATATCAGCCATACAGCACCCCCTGATGGTCTGTTTGCAAAAAGGAATAGATGGTACTTATCCGTTAGCCGGACGCATTCGGCAGGTGGCACTGTTGATGTTAATTCCAATCATAATTACTTCACGTCAACCTGTGAATGTAAACGCCGGATGCGCCCGGCTTAACAGATCAAGCCGCCGGCTTGCTTCGTGTCTCGCTCTTCTCCCCCTCTTGCCCTCTCTCCTATAGAACACTGGGGAGGGGACATGCGTGTCCCCCCAGAGTCGTTCGTCGCAATGCCGTGACGAACGACTCTGGGGGGACACGCATGTCCCCTCCCCAAGGCTCATACGAGAGAGGGCAAGAGGGGGAGAAGAGCGAGACACGAAGCAAGCCGGCGGCTTGATCTGTTTAAGCCGGGCGCATCCGGCGTTTACATTCACAGGTTGACGTGAAGTAATGATTGGAATTAACATCAACAGCGCCACCTGCCGGATGCGCCCGGCTAACGGATAAGTACCAAATAGATTTCTCATGTAAAAGGGGGTATCAGCTACTGATTGGGATAAAGTTCAAAGCTTGGTCGGAGTTTCTCTTTAAAAAGGGAACCTGAAGTGAGGAAAATTATTCAAAACACACACACATGACGTAGCTGCAAATGAATATTACATACTAACCTCACTGTCAGTTCCTCTCAGAAGCTCACCATTTTCTGCTTACAGTGATCCCTTCCAGTTCTGACAATATTTTGTCAGAACTGAAATATAGCAGTTGCTGTCAGTTACAACTGAATGTGCAAGGTAATGTCCATGTTTCCCTATGGCTCAAGTGGGTGATATTACAGTGTAACGGTGTGCCGACCAGGAAGCGGTTATGGGGTAATGGCCATTTTTAAAATGGAGGACGGAGAATTCCATTGATCACAGTGAACAAATGGAACGCAGGAGAGGAGAAAGATTGTGGAGTAGACTACATGGGAGGTAAGTATGACCTGTGTATGGTTATTTTGACATGTTATTTTCAGTTTAGGTTCTCTTTAAGCAATACCAGTTACCTGGCAGTTCTTGAGGCTATGTTATGTTACAGATAAATAGAGCTAGGCTAAATAGCACTATTGCTGGTGGCAGATTTTTTATTTTTACCAATTTGCGTGGTGCCCCGCTGACACTCCAAACACCCAAATCAGGCATGCAGCGCTGGCACTGAATTGCTTATACTTCTCGAAGTCAAACAAAATACAAGCATATTTGTGTTGGCACCTTTAGTGTTTCCACAGCACAATTTCACCCTCAAGCAGTGGAGAATCATGGGAGTTGTAGTTTTGTCCTTGCATCACCTGGTGCGGTTTTGTGCTGCGGATCTGCTCCTCTCAGTCTAAAATTAGGACATTTTGTGGAAAGGGGAAAGACTGGAGGAATCTGAGCAGACAATAGGAATAAATTACAGCAGGCGTAATATTTTTAGCCAAACTAGCACAATTCCTGAATTGATTTTCTGTCTGTTGGATTCCAACAGCTGTCTCAGATAGAAGGAATAATATAATGAAATAAAAGATTAGCTTCGAAGAGCATTAAACATGCATGAATTTTTCCATTTGATGCCAACTGGATACTAAAAATACACCAATACAAAAGCTAGATAACAAGGACACTCGGGCTCAGAAGCCGCAACCAGATATTTCACTGGAGTTCGCGGTTTGCTTCCAAAACATGCACCAAGTTTAGCAACAAAGGATAACTGCATTTTTTACAACATCTTCAGTATCCAAAGAGATTAAGCAAGTGTGCAAGTAGCAGTTTGTTACTTCTTCCCCCCCCTGCTGTGTCCCCAGAGAATGTACAGCGTTGGTCCAGGCAAAACCTTTTTAAAGTACACCTGTACCCAAAGTAAGTAAAAACCCTTTGATACATTAGGGCAGTGTTGTCCAACTGGGCAGGGGGTGCGTCTAGCACCGGATTTGTTTTGGCTGAAGAGGTCAGAGCATCAATGTCCTGGCTTCAGGGGGCGGTGCCAAGCGCAAACAAAAAGGTGAGCCTGCCAGAGGAGGGGGCCTAACAAAAACGAGTCCTGACAAGTAAATGCAGCCTGCATGCTGCAAGTTGGACAGCCCTTCCCCTGATCCTCCGCAACCCCACTGGAACTTTCTCATCTTGGCGGTCGCAAACTCCTCCCCCTCCACCTCAGCAACACTGGCTGCTGTCATTAACCACACGGTGCAACTATGCCACCCCCCATCCTCACCAGACAGCTGCTTGGCCAGGAAAAGACATCACTGGAACAAACATATGGAAGAGGGCATGGCTGGGTATAGCCATCACACTCTGAAGTAAATCTGAAGTAAATCTGTGTGTTGTGGCATCAGCCTCCCAGTGCTGATGTAGTAAAGTTACCGTATATAAAATACAGCCGCAAGGGCCGGCCTTAAGTTTCACAGCGCCCTGAGAGAAACCTGATTTTTGTGCCCCCCTTCATCCTCTTCACGCATGCGCGCACACACACAGGCCCATATGCAATTCACCTTTTCTCCTGAGATCTCCTAGGACAGTGGTTCCCAACCTTTTTGAAGTAGTGACACATCACGCCAAATGCTCAGATCTCCGTGACATGTTACACATGTGTAATAGGAAAAAAAACTATTAACCACGAATGGATGGAAAGAGTGCAATATCCTGAATATACTTAAAAATGAAGGCTAGAACCTTTCAGGAATATTAATAAAAACAATCAGTGGGACAGTTAGCCGCCCCCCCCCCCACCCCCCACTTCAAATGATAGCACAGCACAGACAATTTGCACCACGCGTTATAGCCGCAGTGCACCCCAAAAAAAAAAAAAAAAAAATCGCACCCCCCCTGATCTCATGTGTAGATGCCCTCAATATAGGTTGCCAAGCATAGGTGCCCCCAAGTATAGGAAGCCAGTTGCAGGTCTCCATCCCCTCCATAGGTAGCCAGGCGTAGGTGCCTCCAGTATAGGTAGCCAGGTGTTGGTGCTCTCAGTAAAGGTAGCCAGCTATTAGGCGCCTCCTTGGAAGCTGGCACCCCGAGCGACCGCTCTGGTGGCACAGGTCAAAGGCCGGCTATGACAGCCGCTACTGCCAGAGAAGCACTGACCCCACTAGAGGGTCCATTTAAATTTCTTTGTTGATCAATTGGCCAAAGAGTTCAAATAGAATAGACTGTGGCAAGTGTTGATGAGCAAGATGCTTCAACATCAAGTGCTAAAGAAAGGGGGAAAAAAAGTCCTCAACTTCTGAACACCCTGACGAAGCATGCAAGTGCGAAACCAGTCGCTGGGCGGAGTCCTAATACTCTAACACTCCCATCATCTGACCCGGAAACTTACATGCGGCGCCCATGTTTGGCATCCATGCTGGGTGACTGAAATGGACCTTGTATCGACTGCTTACTCCCGCAACAGCTTTGGCAACACTGCACTTAGCCCCAATGGACTCTCAGGAGCAAGTGGCAATCCAAGCAACGATCATGAGGATCAAACATTGACCTGGTCAGTTCGTTTTACTATGGGCGGTCCTGAAGCGGCACAAGCAAGGAGCTGTTGGAAACCTCCTCGGGTGGAAAAAGCATCCTGACAGATAAAGCATTTTAAAGAGGCATTTCAGAGCACTTTTTAATACAAAGGATATTATGCCATTAGACAAATGACTTCATCTACCCGCAGGAGTGTGGGTACCCCCATGAACATACTGCGGCTGAGCCGACCACTGCACTGTACCAGGAACCTTCTATGAAGGATGGAGACAGACGCCAGGCCACGGGAGGTGCAGTTAGCCTATGCGCACCTCCCCACACAAACAGCATCAATTGCAGAATGTATTAAGTGCCAAGGTATCCTTTAAATGATACCCGAACTGACATGTGACATGATGAGATAGACATGTGTATGTACAGTGCCTAGCGCACAAATAACTATGCTGTGTTCCTTTTTTTCTTTCTCTGTCTGAAAGAGTTAAATATCAGGTATGTAAGTGGCTGACTCAGTCCTGACTCAGACAGGAAGTGACTACAGTGTGAACCTCACAGATAAGAAATTCCAACTATAAAACACTTTCCTAGCAGAAAATAGCCTCAGAGCAAGAAAGAGATAAAAAGGGGAATTTTTTTTTTATCAGTGAGGGTCACACTGTAGTCACTTCCTGTCTGAGTCAGGACTGAGTCAGCCACTTACATACCTGATATTTAACTCTTTCAGACAGCGAAAGAAAAAAAGGAACACAGCATAGTTATTTGTGTGCTAGGCACTGTACATACCCATGTCTATCTCATGTCACAAGTCACCTCGGGTATCCTTTAAGCAGTGCTGAGTAAAGAGGTTCAGTGAAGATGCTGCAAGGATGAACTTGTGCTGGAAGCAAAGAGTGGAGGAGCCCAGCTACAAACACTGCTTATATCGGGTAGCAGACAAGAGTGATAAGCAAATGCTACAGATTGACAGGCAAATCATCAGTGGAGCTTTGTTGCTCTTCCAAATCCCCCCTTCCCCCCCTGCTATAACAAAAGTGCTAATTGGAGCCACAGCAGCAACATCAGAGCTTTGATGTCAGCTTCAAAAATGAACTTGAGCTGACTTTTCTGTCTCTGTCCAACTGTATTAAATGTCTTTAACTCCATTCCACCGACTGAAACACGGAGTTCAGAGGAAGCGAACGCAGAGCGCTGATTTATTCAGACAGTTCAGTATTAATGATATTACGTCTCTGGCACCTACAGGATGTTCATGAAGACCGCAGAACGGGTGAAAGGCAAGATAAAAAAAAGCAGAGGGGGTGGGGCTTGCGGGCCAAATTTTGCAGTGGCCAGTAAATTATTCATTGAAATTTTGTTATGCTCTCCAGACAATATTAACACAATCTACAAACAATGGAGGGGATTGGACTGATTTTTGTGCAACATCAAAATTTGGGTCTGAAAAAGGTGTTGAGTATCGTGCTCTCTGGGTGCAGCTGCTAATGCCTGAATTGCATCCTACTTGTTCAGACTATAAGGTCGAAGGCACAGACTCAGATTAAAAAGAATACAAGACAGATTACCCCTGTTACGAATAAGATGGAGACACTAGGTTAGTTCTTAAAAAGTGGCACTCAGAGCAGAGTTAATGACCCTTTGAACCACCCTGCAGTAACCAGTAAGGGCTGGTGCACACCGAGCGGCTTTTTGGGCGTTTTCAGATCCGCTTGCGGCTGCGGATCTGCTTGGTCAATGTATCTCAATGGGGTGGTGCACACCAGAGCGGGAGGCATTTTGCAGAAACGAAAAATGCCTGGGTGAGGCATTTTTTGGATTGTGGATGCGTTTCTGCCTCAATGTTAAGTATAGGAAAAACGCAAACCGCTCTGAAAAACGGCACTTCAGAGCGGTTTGCCAGGCGTTTTTGTTACAGTAGCTGTTCAGTAACAGCTTTACTGTAACAATATATGAAATCTACTACACCAAAACCGCTAGACAAAACCGCAAAACGCTAGCTGAAACGCTACAGAAAAAGAAGAAAAAGCTTTTCAAAATCTGCTAGCACTTTGCGGATCTGCTAGCGGGTTTTGGTGTGCACCAGCCCTAAAACCCAAATTTAGATTACAGAGAGATCTATTTGTTGGTCAATATATGGTGGCAATCGAAAAGTGTATAGCTGCCTTTAATTTCCACTTCAGACTCCCTTTAAATTGAATTTGTATGCAAGTTGGAGCGTGTGCATTTATCCATTTCTGACCCCCTTAATGTCCTATGCCTCTTTTGTGCCTCCTCAATGCCTCTCATGCCCACTTTTGTACAGCCAACAAAGGCGTACTAATACCAATTTTTTTTTTTTTACTGGCCACAAGACAAACCATCCCTATTAGCTGCATGTGAGAAATCTAAACCCTCTACTCATTGGTCTTCCGGGATATGTCCTCCATGGGTTTTAACTATCATCTGTATGCAGATGACACCCAGATCTACCTCCACACCGACATATCCACCACTACCATGGACAAGGTCTCCTCCTGTCTATCAGCCATCTCCTCCTGGATGTCCGCTAGGTTCCTGAAACTAAACCTAGACAAAAACGGAATTTATGATCTTCCCACCCCGGACATTCATAAACCTCCCAGATGTGCATGTCACTGTTAACCACGCTACCATTCACCCTACCTCTCAAGCCTGCTGTCTTGGTGTCACCCTGGACTCCGCACTCTCCTTCACTCCCCACATCCAAAACCTCACAAAGTCCTGCAACTTCCACCTTCGTAACATCTGTAAAATTCGCCCTTTCCTGACCTCTGCCACCACCAAACTCCTCATCCATGCCCTCATAATTTCCCGCCTTGACTACTGCAATGCCCTGCTGTCTGGTCTCCCTATGACCCGAACAGCCCCACTGCAGTCCATCATGAATGCAGCAGCCAGAATTATCCACTGCTCCCATCGCTCCACCATGGCGGATCCCCTCCTTGAATCCCTCCACTGGCTTCCTATCCAGTCCAGAATCAGACTCAAGATACTGTGTCTGACCTACAAATCTGTCCACAAAACCTGTCCAACCTACATTTCCGATCTTACTCAGAGGTACACACCTAGCCACCAGTGTTGCCAACTCATCCCTTTAATTACTGACGCATATGAATTATACAGGTTTTGTGGCTAGGTAGATGCAGTCAAGGCACTGATTAGGTGCAAATAGCCCCAGAACCTGTATAACTTAGATGTGTTAGTAATTAAAGGGATGAGTTGGCAACACTGCTAGCCGCTCACTTCGTTCTTCCAATGAACTTCGCCTAACCGCCCCCCGCATCACCCAGTCCCATGCATGCCTCCAGGACTTCTCAAGAGCTGCTCCAACACTATGGAACTCCCTACCTCCACCCATTAGGGCAGCCCCCTCCTTCAACATCTTCAACAAAGCTCTCAAAACTCACCTTTTCACTCTGGCCTACTACCCCTCACAAGTGCTCTAAACCCACAGCTGAACTCTGGTCTCCTACCTCTCGTGTCCCTACCTCTCCCTTTAGATTGTAGGCCTTTGGGCAGGGTCCTCCTTTTGTGTCCAACCTGATCATGCACCTCCATTACTGTGAACCCATGCTAGGCATCTGAGTGAACCTAACTTGCCTAATCTCCATGCTCCATCCAGTGACTGACTAAGTATTACCTTGTACTCATACTGTGCTGCATGATCTGATCTTTCTTGTATTCCTGTATTGTCATTTTGCTGTATGTCACCCTTAAATATTGTATGTATCCCTATTTATTGTCCAGCGCTGCGTAATATGTTGGCGCTTTATAAATACAATAAATAAATAAATGTGGCCATGTGACCAACCCATCAGGGATCCTATGGCTTGTGGCAGCTGTAGCGCACTCTGCCCATGTTTTCCCACCAGCCAGCTCCCAGTTTTGGAGTACAGGTAGTTCCTGGTTAACGAAAGAGATAAGAACAGATTCAGGTTAAGAACGAACCTACAGTCCCTAAGTCGGAACACTGTGCCCTCTGTCCCATGTACCTCCTGTGTGCCCCCCTGAGCCTCCAGTGTCCCCTTCTGCATCTGATTATACAAGTTTAAAAGCCATTTTTTCTTTGAATTTTTTAAAATCGGATTTTCTCAAAAACTACAAGTCCAATTTGAAATTTTTTTTGAATTGTTCCCATGGAAACACAGAATCCATGCCGTTCGTATCGGCAGGCTGTTCGTAAGTCGGGCATTCGCAAGTCGGGGACTACCTGTATTGGTAGGTAGCACAATCAAAATTATAATTTTCCACATGTCCAGTCTCCCGATCAATGACAGATTGATTTTGTACAGTAGTGGTCAGAAATCCATCTGAAGAAGATCAGACCTGTAGAAAACTCATTTTGACCCATTGATGGAAAAATTCCATCCTGTACACCTAGCATACGAGTCCCCTGTGAGACTTAGGGACTTTGTATCATCCAGAAGATCCTGCAGACTTTCCCTTTAAAGAGGAACTGTAGTGAAATTAAAATGGCAATTTTTTTTTACAATATTAATTTCTAGATTAGTCAGTGCCCATTGTAACAGCTTTCCTCTCCCTGATATACATTTTGAAACTTAACTGTACAGAATGTTCGCTTACTGAGAGTACTATGCACAGGGGGAGATACTGCTTGCTTGGCAGCTGGAAAAAGCCTCATTTCCCACAGTGCAACGAGGTTCACAGATAGCAAATAGTCAGGACCAGGGTCATGGTATCACACTGTGGGAGGAGTTTCACCACAATATCAGCCACATAGAGCTCCCTGATGATCTATTTGAGAAAAGGTACAGATTACTCATGGGAAAGGGGGCATCAGCTACTGATTTTTGATGAAGTGCAATCCTTGGATACAGTTACTTTTTGAATTGTTACTTGGTAGCGCACCCAGGCTATGCATATGCATAATTTAGGATTTGTTAGTGTTAGGGCCCCTCTCAAGGGGGATGACTTCTTCGCAGTGGGAGGGACGAGTACTTAAGTTGCATGCAAGCTGTTACAGGAAACCAACATCCTCCAATGGTAGACAGGTGCATTTTATTTTAATTCTGGGTGTGTATTTTATCCCACTAGTGGAGCTTGCACTCAAGCAGGTAGTCATAAGGATGCAATCTGTTTTTAAGTAGCGCTGTTCCTTTCCTCATGAACAAATGTAAGTAACTGGTCAGCTGCTCCCATTTAATAGCATTGCTTATTGATGTTTATGCAGAGCTTCTGTTTGGTTTCAAGGTGCGTTTGTAGTTTCTTGGGGGTGGGCTCAGCGCACCTCTGGTGGCCATTCGGAGGCGGCCTAGTGATGCGCTGATCCACCTTTGCGCAAAGTTACTTTTTAAGTCACCTTTGTGTGACATGAAGTAGGGATGCTGACAGGAGACATTCAATTTTTTTTTTAAGCCAGGGAAGATGAATTCTGGCTGCTTTGGTGGTGTTTAATATTTTAAAGCCCTTGTTAGCATTATGAATACCCATTTGTGTGATTTGCAGAGTACGGCTGAGCAGGTCTGCTGGAGATGGGGAAAATATATATTTATACGTATATAATCATTTAAATCTCAGCAGGGATGCCAGGCTAGGCCTATCGCCAGCTACAATCAGCTGTGTGCCGGGGAGGAGGGGATTGGATCACTGGAAAACAGACTGAGAACGATTATACAGAACCGAAGCAGATTTAATCTCTCATCAGATACCATGTGAGATGAAACATGGGAAGAACAAACAGATATGTCAAAGAGCGTGCGGCGGACAGCACTGAGCCAACTGTGATTTAACAGCTTGGTCACTAAAGCCTCTCGATAGCACTGTAAGCCATTATTCACAGTGATGAATGGTGCAGGCAGAGCGCGCAGATGCATATTACAACGCAGACATTGCATTCGGAGAGATAAATACTCCATCAGCCCGTCTATCGTCTCCTCAGCCCAATCTGAGTGATTTTTAAGAATACTTTGAAAAGACCCCCCCACCCCCCAAGTTACATAAATAATACATTTCCAATTTTTTTCCCCTTCCCTTATAATCTTCTTTAAGGATTAGTTCAATATGCTTTTTTTAATCGGCCCAAAAAAAGTTTAATGTGTACCTGAGATGGACTTAAAGTGAACCTCCAGGCTAAAAATCTACTCAGCAGCACTGAAAAGGCTTGGCGTTTCTTTATCAGTTTCACAGCATCAGAACTTTGCTTTTCTTACCCAAGCCTCATTTCTATCTGCACAGAAGAAATCTGCCCAGCATTTTCCCCTGATGCTGGGCATGATGGGATTTCAGATGTTTTTGTTCTGCTGCACTTTTTTTTAAATTTGAGATTTAAAGCCTTGCGCGTGCAGCTGGAAGGGGTGATCAGGACACAGAACAGTTGCAACAGTCTCATGCTCCGTCACCTCCTTTCAACGAAAAAGATAGCTGCCCCCATGAAAGAGATGGCTGCCCCCATGAAATCACACACATTTGCCTGTTCTTTTAAAATAGGGTAGGTAAGAGATTACTTATTTTAGTTAAAGGGACACTATGGCGAAAAATTTTACAATTTAAAATATGTGCAAACAGACAAGAAATATCTTTTTTCCAGAGTAAAATGAGCCATAAATTACTTATCTCCTAGGTTACGGTCACTTACAGTAGGTAGTAGAAATCTGACAGAAGCGACAAGTTTTGGACTAGTCCATCTCTTCACGGGGGATCGTCAGCAAGGCTTTTATTCTTCACTAGTAAAAAGGCCCACCCATTAAACGGGCGCTAGGTCACAGCCGCTACCCTAACACCCCCTCCCCACCCGCAATGCGTGCACATATGCATCCCGCTTGCTCATTACCCCCCAACGTCTGAAGTATATGCACACGGGGAGGTGCTTGCTTGCAAAAAGCGGTCATTTCCCACAATGCAATGAAAACCTCTGAACCACACACAGCAAACTGTCAGATCCGACCCCGTGTCCTAACTGCCCTGGCTGCGCACATGCGCAGTACAAAAAAGCCAGGGACACACAACCATTTAGTTGATGACGCTTGCATTTTATTGTATAGGATAAAGATACTCCCTAAAAAGGATTTAAACAATGATGCTGGCCAGCCTCCCTGCTCACTACACAGTTTTTGGCAGCAACTGCCATGCACCAAGTGCTTTTGAAAATAAATAAATCCATGAGAATCCCCCATTAAGAGATGGACTAGTCCAAAACATACTTATTTGTATATGTCTGCACAAATTTTACAATTTTTCGCCATAGTGCTCCTTTAACAATTATTGTAACTTAATGACAGTATGTTTGTTTAGGCTTAAGTTCCCCTTTTTATGTGTGCATTATACCACCATCTTTACCGGTTGCTCTGTTCTTATGCAATGGTCACCGGTAATCTGGCCAGCCGTGCTCTTCTGCGTGTGCGTAGCCCCATTGTGCTCCCCCCCCCCCCACCTCATGTCCGGGTACGTTCTGCAACTGCACAGTACTACTGTGCAGGGGCAGAGAGCTCTTAGCTGTGGGAGAGAGAAAGGGGGTGCGCGCAGAAGAGTGCAGCAACCCAGCATGGGCCATATGCAATTCTCCTAGGTAGTATTTTTTTGCCTTATCAATAAAATGCCCTTTAAACCATCAGCAAGCAAGAAATTACTCCAAATGGTTTTTAAGGTACTTTTCCACCTACTGCAAAGTGCTGATTGGCCTCAATTCACTAAGCTTAACTCCTGTCTTTAATAACTAAAACAGCTCAGAAGAGTTATTAAAGACAGGAGTTAAGCTTAGTGAATTGAGGCCATTATTTTAAAATAAAGTTGAAAATTATCTACCAGGAGAAAACTCCAGAAAAAAAAAATTGCACATCGGCCCAAATCTGCTAAATATCCGGCATGCCGGATTTTTCGCAATCCCCGTCACCCAGTGTTTTTAGGAGTATTTTCTGTCTCACTTTTGCAGGTTATATCCCCAGTTATTGTCTGCTTAACCAGAATGCTTATAGTGTAGCTTGGTCTTATGCATATATATGGTTTCCTCAAGTGCATTATGCGATGGTCACGGAAACGTTTCTGCTGGGGGGTCACGGTCTTCCTCCGGTCTCAAGTCTCTGAGATGTTACCAGAAGGCATACTTTCCACATCTCCCTTTGATTAGTCTTTGTCAGTCTTTTTTTCGCCTACACACGCAGACGGGCAGGTTATCTTAAATCATCTAATAGCCAAATACAGCCGGAGTGCCATTAGCTGTGAAGGGGTCAGTGGGCAAAAGGACGGGACCTCTAACTGGCTATTAGCAAACTTGGCCGGCTGATCATGGAAACCTTGTACCGCAGATAAAGGATACCGGTCTTCAAACCCTCTATATGGCAGACAGCAGTATACATTTTTTTTATATAAGTATAAAGCACACATGGGGAAAAAAGAAAATCAATGTTTTCCGCCAGTTGTCATTAAAAGTGTTGACGCCTGAACTTCAGTCTAGTAATGAACACTAAAGCTATTATCAGTCACTAATGATCAATTACTCGGAGAGATTTTCATCCAGAGGTCTTCCTCTGAGGGTGGGTAATTGGCGACTGCAGGCTGGAAGGGCAACAATGCCTCTATCGTCATAAATATATGTATGTTTTACAAGACAGGCGATTTAAAAAAAAAAAAAAAAAAAAAAAAAAGGTTGGGGAATCGCTGTAAAACACTTATTCCATCTGGAATTAAAGGACAACTGAACTGAGAGGGATATGGAGGCTGCCATATTTAATACCCTATTAATCAATACCAGTTGTATGACAGTCCTGCTGAGCTCTTTGGCTGCAGGAGCATCTCAATCAAGGATCCAGCTTCCAGCCGAAGTCCGAATAGATTATGTCTAACTTCAGTCAAAAACATCTAATCTGCATGCCCGTTCAAGGTCTACGGCTGAAAGTATTAAAAGGCAAAGGATTAGCAGGACAGCCAGGCATTGTTCAAAAGAAAACAAGTATGGCAGCCTTCATAGCTCAGTTTAGGTGTCCTTTGAGAGTAGCAAAAAAACAAATTGAACATTGGTTAAAGAACACATTTTTGGGCATACTGTATATTCCTGCATACTGTATATTCCTGCGTATAAGACTACTTTTTAACCCTTGAAAATCTTCTGAAAAGTTGGGGGTCGTCTTATACGCCAGGTATCATTGATGGTGGGTGATACCCCCTATCCTGTTACCGTCTCTCAGATCCCGCTGCTGAGGACTGTAGTGAAGCGGCGCAGGCGCATATGTGTGTGATCTGAGAGGCAGAGAGGGAGGTAAATAGGATACAAGGGTGGGCCAGAGGGGTGAAAGAGGCGTATTTTATGGGCACAGCCCGATCCATTCTTCCATACCACTCTGATGAACAGGTAGACAAGGAGAGCTGACCAATCCACTTAGGCAGAGGGAGAGCTGACCAATCCAACCAGTCAATTGACTATATACTGTTATATACTGTGTACCACATACAGTACAGCACCAGTATATGTTTTTTTTTTTTATTTGGTGTGTGTTGGAAGAGGGGTAGTCTTATACGGTGAGTAGATCACAAACTATATTTTAACTGAAAAAGTTGGGGGGTCGTCTTATACACCCAGTCTTATACGCCGGAATATACGGTATTTAAAAAGGTCATTAGCGCTTTATTCATTTCAGCCCTTTGTGTGACAACTACAACATTATGAAATTCTAATGCCAGAAGACCACTTCGATCGTTACCTCTTTCTGCACTATAAATACCAGTCTCCGCTCGGCAAAACTTGCTGCGCTACCAGCTTTTAACCCTAAACTGCTCGCTCATTTTGTATTCCCAAAACAGCTGTGAAAAGACGGGCTGGAGGAAAATGCCGGTTTATGTGGAAATATTTCTGGTTCTCATGTACCTCTTCGCATGATGTATTGTCTCGTTACCAGACAAGCGCCATGTACTGCATTCCACCTGCTAATGAGACGATGCGCGCCGCTTCCACTGCTCACCTGTAAGAGAGGATTATCAGCTGCTGAAGCGCAAGATTAAAAGGCTCAGGTACGCGACATGACCTCACCGTAGACTGACAGGCTCCAGGGCAAGTCGGGGCTTTAAATATCCACGACGTGCCTCCAACTAAGAGGAACAGGTCCTCTGAGGACTGTGAATCAAGAGATGGAAGACAATGTTATTTGCTGTAGCATGCTCACTTGGCCAAATTCCCTTGCCGAATAGACTTATTATAGGAAAGTGCCTTTTTGTTAGCCAACACAGGAGTCGTTTATAAAGGTCATGTTAATTGGGGCATAATTGCCTGCCCACCTGCCCTACCATTTATTATGCAGAACAAACATTTTGTTGAATCACTGGTGGGGTGGAGGTCGGGGTCAATTAGGGTTAGGCATTGGTAGAGGGTCGGTTAGTGTGCAAATAGGGTTAAATTTAACAGTATTAAAATATTGGTTAATTTTACAGATATTTTACCACCAGAATTACCACTGCCCAAAAGTAGAATATCGGTAATTTTACTGATTTTTGGCCATTTCCAGTGTCCAAATTTCCCAGTCACCCTTTTTGCATATACACATATAGAGAAGGTATGAAGATTATGTAGCCAATGTAGTGTGTTTATTGTACACTTTGATCCTGCAACTAAGGGCTGATGTGTGCCCAATAGTCCTGAGCCATTTTTCGTATCAGGCAATCCAATAGAGATTTAAAGAGACACTGAAGCGAAAATAAAATTATGATATTAGGATTTGTATGTGTAGTACAGCTAAGAAATAAAACATTAAGATCAGATACATCAGTCTAATTGTTTCCAGTACAGGAAGAGTTAAGAAACTCCAGTTGTTATCTTTATGCAAACAAGCCATTAATCTCTACGACTTTCAAAGTCGTGGAGAGGGCTGTTATCTGACTTTTATTATCTCAACTGTTATTGAACTATTTACTTTTTATCTGCCAGAGGAGAGGTCATTAGTTCACAGACTGCTCTAAAAGAATCATTTTGAATGCTGAGTGTTGTGTAATCTGCATATATTATAGAATGATGCAATGTTATAAAAAACACTATATACCTGAAAATAAAAATATGAGAATATTTTCTTTGCTGCTAATCTTCTAGTAATTATTCATAGTACACAACCAATTCACTATATCATATTTTTTTTCCGCTTCAGTGTCTCTTTAAAGCAGAACTTTCCAATGTAATTCTTCCCCCTATTACTATTTTTGGCAAAGTGAGGGGGGAGGAGGGGAGAAATAAATAAAAAAAAAAAAAAAAATCAAGAAATGATCTATATTCGCCATTTAAACCGTTCACGTTTTATCCACAATGAGCCTGCAAGTCATCTTTACTACTGGCAGACAAACAAAACAAATACTAGACAGCACCAACTGCCATTATCTAGAACCACATCTGCTAAATGAGATAGGCTAAAACTTATTGATATTGAGGTTTCACCACAATATCAGCCAGACACCCCCTTTCCCACGAGAAATCTTGAAAGCTACTGAAGTTCCTCTGTAAAGGATTGTAAACATCCAACAAAAGGCGCACAACCAACCCAACGACATTAATGCAACTTTAATCTTCCTACAAGTTCACAATAAAGATGCCCTTCTGAAGTTTGGTTCAGTTTAAATGGCTATTCTATATGGTCACTGGGGCATACCATAATTGGCTAAGCGTTTCAGCAAGTGGATGGAGGTGGATATTTGTGAAAAACCTTACAACTGAAGTCCACAAGCCCCTCCCCCCAATAAAATAAACGTAAGGCAACTTCAGAATTGACCTGCTAGTGACCAAGCAAACTGAGTAAACCACACATGAAGAAACATGGCCTTCAAAAAGGTGACATTTTCCTTTAAGACATTCAACAAGATATCAAACATCCACAAAGCTATTATCTTGCGAGTCTGAAGCCCTGAATGCATCCAGTGTCTCTCCAAGTGCTTTGATTTCTCCAGAGCTGTTGTGATGGATAGATAAGACCCAGACGCCACTTCCATGAGCTCAAGCCATCAAACAGCTCATCGCGTTTCAGAAAAATCTTCTTCAATCAAATGCAGTTAAGTGAATTTGCAGTCTCTTGAATGTCGAGGAACAGAATTATCATATAACATCACGAGGACTCTTGAGCAGATAAACCAAGTGCCTGAGTGTGTTAATGCAATTGGGTGGCCACAAGAGACTCTTCAATAGCTGGTAAAAGCACAACGATGGCTTGACTAATCAAATATCACAAAACCCGGTGTCCCGATCAAACATGAGATGGCTTTTCTGCTTCGGCAAGGCAAGTACCACAACACAGAGAACGTTCACCAGCAGATCACAGTAAAAAGGCAAAAATGTAACCAATGTATTTGCTTACGTAATAAATGGACAGATTTACAGATCATGATTTTAAATCAGATCCCCTATAAAAATGGTTGATGTACAGATTCATAACACACCGGTTACTCTGGTGATCAATTTGTACGTCAAAGATCATGGTTCTTTCAGTCAAGCTTATAACGTGCCTAAGGAGGAGCTAATGGGGCAAAGCAATTAGTTAGTTACATAGCAAAAAAAGACTCTGGCTCAACTCACCTAAAGGCAATAGATAAAAGTTCTGTACCAATAGAATGTTGGCTCCACGTATCCATTGACACGAGGGTGACCCCAGAGCAGTCTTCAAGGCCACTCTCCTGGTAATGGTGATCCTGCAGCATTCTTTGGACAGATAGGACCATAAGGGTTGGGACTTCAGTAGAAGACTTTTCTGGGGCTTAAGAGATGCACATGTGCTAGACTAAAGTTAAAGATGACTGATTACTGTCTGCTGAGAATTCAGCATGTGTACAGTAGACTCTGAGTCCCTTGGTGCATCAACAAATGACAACTCTGCTGGGGCAACTCAGCCAAGGGCATTGTTTGCACTTATCCCACCCAGTCTGATGCTACTAATGCACCACTCTGTCCCCCCCAACCACATAGCAGCCAAACTGTACGGCCTCAGCCCTGCACAGTCGCCAGAGTGCCAATACACATTTGATCATGTTTCTGTTGTCTAATGCTAGATTATGATGAATTTATTTTAAACTGAATGATCACAGAGGTTTTCCATTCCATTTTCTATTTGGTGCACCGGACAACAGTATGGCACTAAGACCAGGAAACTGTGGGAAATTGTGGACATTTTTGGATGAGGACGCCATAATCCAACACCCATATCTTATAACCAATGCAAGTTGATTTTACAATACCATAACATTTCTATAGCGCTTTTCTCCCATAGGACTCAAAGTGCTTAGGCTCTCTCAGATTCAGTAGTTGGTAGTAGGAAGAAATATTCACACAACAAAAATATTTCTGCAAATGCCAAACTGAACAGGTGGGTTTTCAGTCTGGATTTAAACACGTCCAGGGATAGAGCTGTTCTTATCTGTTGAGGTAAGGAGTTCCAAAATGTAGGGGCAGCATGACAGAAGGCTCTGGGACCAAGAGTTTCCAAGTGGACTCTGGGTATGACTAGATTATTAGAACCTGTGGATCTGAGAATGCGGGGATTGCTACGCAGCTGCAACATATCTTTCATGTATCCAGGGACCAGATTATTCAGGGATTTAAATGTCAATAGGCCGATCTTGAATAGCACTCTCCATTCTATAGGTAGCCAGTGAGGGGAGTGCAGGACTGGCGTTATGTGGTAGTGACGGGGTTTGTTGGTTAGCAGTCTGGCAGCAGTATTCTGTATCAGCTGTAGGCGGTAAAAGTCCTTTTTTGGAAGGCCAGTGTAGAGAGCATTGCAGTAGTTCAGTTGGGAGGTTATCTAATAAAAGTGTACACAAATACATGGAACATTGTGTCTAGTTTGTTATATAGCATAGTTAATGTAAAAATCAATGTCCCCGGACCACGCAAGGCCAGCAGAAGCAGACAGTTTAGGGTCTGCTCTGATGGTCCACTGTGATCTGGCTTTTTCCCGATACAGATGAGTGTACCTCCAAAGGCTATATGGAAAACACATCTGCCTGCCCAGGATTATAGTGTACAAAACAGAAGTGTATCCGTTCCCAAGTGTGAAAAGTACCTGTATATAAAATACAGCGATGGGCTCACGAGTAGTTACCTACTCGAATTTGTGATTCAAATGAGGCTTAATTGCCTCAGCTGTGTGCATGGGAGACAAGGGGTTAATTACCCAGAATTCCATTGGCTTCTATGCGTCCTAAACGTATTGCACGCCGTGTATGGGACGCGTTGCAAGACTCAATACTGCGCACTTCCTCCAAGCCGGAAGGAGGAAGTGCGCAGTAGTGAGTCTTGCAATGCGTCCCATAGACCGCGTGCAAGACGTTTGAGACGCGTAGAAGCCGACGGAATTCTGGGTAATTAACCCCGTCTCCCAGGCGCACAGCTGAAGCAATCGAGCCTCATTTGAATCACAAAATCAAGTAGGTAACTACGCGTGAGCCCATCACTAAAAATATGAGGCATTCACTTTCAGTTTTGCTATGAGCAGAGAATGAAAAAAAAAAAAAAAAAAAACCACCATTCTCAGCTCAAGGCTCAAGTGGACGGACACAAACACTGTTTTCAAGCACAGCAAGAGTTTAGCAAACCCCAAACTTTAGTTCTCTACACCAAAGCTTGTTGAACAGCTTGCCGAATGCAGTATGGTTTTCTGAAAAGTGAATAGGAGCCAAAACCGGTAAGAAACAGTAAGATAAGGCAAATAAGCTTTAAGTGCAGGAAAGTTCAAAGGGACATTTCTCTTTCAGCTTCTAGGCAGTGTAGATTCTTAACAGCATTTGAGTCCCACGGGAGAAAAGCGCTTTACAAATGTTATTTGTTGTTGTTGTTGTTATTTGTGACAGTCTGATGTACGCTTACCAATAAAGCTAGAGAACTTAAAATAAAAATGACTATTCTATGTTACTTACGTTTCATTTGCCATTGGTACTACACACACAATTAATGGCATCACACAAGTTAATTTTCACTTCAAGAATTTTTGGGAACACTTAGGCTAGGTCCACACTAGACACAGATGCAGGACGGACACTGCAGTCCAGATCCGGGGAAGATTAGGGGAAGTACCACCGTACTGCAAACTGATGAAAGTGCATCAGTTTTGTATCAGTTTCCGTTCAGGTTTTTCCCTGACAGAAAACGTCTCTATCATTAGGAAGGAGTGGGAGGCTATCCGTTTTCGCATCCGTTTTTTGCCTGTGGAGCTGGAGATGCGTTTTCTCATTGCTTTCACTACCCCTGCGTGTATCCGTGGTCCTGATCAGCTAAATGCTAAATATACTAGTACAGTTTATCGCTGAAAACACAGGTTGCAATAGTGCCACTTACATCAAGCAGCATTTTACCTGGGTTGGGGGTCAGAGATAAAAGTGCATTAGTAAGAAACTCAATAAGTGTAGTCTCAGTAAGAGATCGTTCATAAGTACTCAACCATTACACAATTAACCTAATCTCAGAGTCATTTATCCTGTATGTAAAGAGACAAAAATAGCCGGGATTTCTCTGGCTAGAGCGCAGCATGGAATTTCAGAGAGCGGCCATTAATTCTGCCAGGGTTCGGGGGAAAGCCAAGCAGACGATCCCCGAGGTTTCAGCTAATGGCTGTGACGCAGAGGAGGATCTGTCAATGGAGCACAGTAAGCTATTTAAACAGCCTGTCGTCCTGGCCCAATGATTCTGCCATTCTGTTCATTGCCAGGGAAAGAGGCGTTAACTAACAAGCACAAGACGCAGTATGTCAACATGAAATTATGCCCACAAGGTGTAGGTGAATCAGAGTACACCCCGCCCCAAAGAACGCAGTTTGTACAAATATGAAGAGGGGGGGGGGGGGGGGGGAATACAATCTCCAAAGTGACGACAGATGTGCTAATGAAAAAAAAATAGTCTAATTATGGATTTCTTCTAACACTCAAAATTCCAATGCGGGTGAGTGACAGGTCGTGAAGTTTGACAAATGATAACCTATGAATGAAATGTCAACAAATTCTAAAAAAAGATTTCATATTTGTATTCTATAAAAATAAAGTTTAATGTGACTCCAAGAAGGGCATTTTGTCGATCCCCACTCCCCCCCCCCCCCCCCCCCCAAAAAAAAACACAACAAAAACAAAACACATGCTTACTGATTGGGGTGGGGGTTTCCTGGATGAAAACAATATGTAGAAAGAAGCAGAAGCATGCACCAATGTCCTCTAATAAATTTCGCCTTTTAATCCTCCAGATTAGTTCCATACAAACGGGGTAAACATCAGTGCATACATTAGTATAGTTGCATATACATACTGGTGCTGGTGGCAGTGGTCTGGTGGGTGCCTAGGGTGTGAAGGGATCGGCGACCGCCGTTTCGCGTCCAACAGGACGCTTGGTCACGCTGCGTTTCCTGGATGAATGTGGTTTGGTCCATTGTAGCCCCTTACACACTCCTAGGAGTTCTGGTTCACCAAGAGCTCTAACTCTGGGCGTTTCAAATGATACCCTGTCACGGACGATTGCGGGGACGCAGGCGCGTCCTGGAACCGCCCGTGAAGAAAAGAACGATCGCACTCGATTCCTGCGTCGATTGCGTTTCAAAACGGTACAATCTGGATTTATTGTGTAGGAGGTCTGCAGTCCTTTTCTTAGCAAAGAGAGCACCATTCCAAATGCTGGTTGGCCCTTTTGATATGCTAATGAGCCTGGGCCCAGAGAGTCCCTGGCTTCAAGCTGTGCTGATGGCCCATCCATCAGGTATAAGGTGACAAGCAGCTGGCAGGAAGACTGGCCCTGTGACTGCTGATCAAGCCAGAGGTGTAAACTCAAAGTTGTCTAAGCAGATTTCACATTCAGATGTTAATTGAAGGAGCCAACAGGGCCTTTCATAGCCAAGAAGCAGACACAGCTGGACTCCAGTCAGGCTGACTCCGGCCTTAAGGTTCGTATACACGTCCGATAAAGATCGTTCGTTACGAACGATTCGTGACGTTTACACGATATTCAAATTAGACTGAAAAGATCGTTCGTAATGAACGATTGTGTACACACGTGAACGATATAAGTATAAAGTACTGAACGACGAACGATAAAAAAATGCGTGCGCAAACGGAAGTGACGTTATGACAGGCAATAAGAACATGCGTTATCGGACGATCTTTGTACACACTGCAACGATTGAACGATTATCTTTCGAAAAAATCCGCCGGGTTGGATCGGTCCGATTGAACGATAACGATCGTTATCGTTCACAAAAACGATCGTTCACACTTTTTGAACGCACGATTATCGTTCCGATTGTCGTTATCGTTCATTTTTGAACGATCGTTATCGAGAAATGAATGTACAATATAATCTTTTGCCCATTTACAGAATACAATAAATAGGGTGGTTATGAGAGCGGTATCATTGGATCTGTAGGGTCATGCTGGATCTCTTGATACCAGTCGAGAGGGGCCCGGGGCCCCTACCACCCAGGTATGAATCTACTCAGGACCCTGATCTGATGCACTAGCCATGTCAGGTATCATATTAATCTGTATTTTCCTCCAAGTATGAAGCTGTTACCCCCCTAAATGTAACGTGTATGGTTCAGGAGTTAAAGCAATTCATAAGTTTAGCTCTAAAATCTCTCAGAGGGAATGAACTGTCATTTGCTGGTAGCTCAGAGGGGGCTGGCATTGCCACACCACCAAACCAGCTTCATCAAAAGCACAGAGCCAGCAGGCGGGCAGGGTCCTCCACACTGAAACATCTTGCACTCATCAGATGCCAGCTTGAGGATATGCTGGCATCCACCTGGTCTGAACTCTGAACTCTGGACTTTGAAACCAAGGACTTTATGATTCTTCCCACAATACGGACATCTTTCCAGGAACTAAGTATTTTTTCTCCCTTCTTTTATTTTTCATACTGGCTATTACTGTTTTCATAATTGTTGATTTTCATAATTGTCTGTATATATTAATTATTTATATTGAGTGAATAAACGACTTTCTCCAAGTCATTCACTTTCCGCTACCCTGCTTATCAGCACACACAGAAATGATCCCGAGTCTCTGAAGATACGCTACTGTTTGTTTGTTGTTGGCTAGACAGAATATCGTGTGTTTAACCGTTTTATTCGCAGGATTAGTCAGTCAGTTAGTGGGCCCCACGGTCCCATAGTAACCGCGGTGGTGGCAGTTTACTCTGAACCAGTAGGTGACGTAATCACCCGTGTCTCACAGGCTCCCTTCTGAGTTGTCTGCGGCTAATTCTTAACGGTTCCTGCGCATTGACTGCGACCAGAGTTCGCACGATCTGTGCGCTGGCACCGTTTAGAAGGCTAAGTGCGGTCAGCCACTGAGGGCTCCTGTGACAGTGTTAGGCAGCGGTTGGATCTGTGTTGTGCTGAAAATATCTGCGATAGCGCTAGCGCTATCGAGAAACGAACTAATTCGTTGGTGTAGCTGGAAGGCAATATATTTTTTATATATACAGAGAGACTGTGTAGCCAGTACCCCTTCCCCAAAGTTTTATTTTATTTGGCATGGAAATGTCCGGGAACTACCAGAACATGTGCCTAGCAGACCTGGAAAATCTTTGCGAAGAGAGGGGCATTGGCATCCTCCGCAAGACAAAACGGGACCTGATAGCAGACTTGTCCAGATGGGATGCCCAGCAACTGCGGGAGCCGGGAGTGTCCGCTGAGGTGGATACCAGCCCATCTGACAATCAAGGGGAACCAGAGGCTGAAGATCTTAGGCGTACAGAGGTTGAGCATCCTGCGGGCCCTGTTGCAACAGTTACGCCAGAGACTGTCAGTATGGACCCCAATCCCAGAGTTTCTGACATTACTCGCCCGGAACTGGCCAGTACTGGACTGTCCATGGGTGCTGACCCGGTAATGCAGCAGGCATTACAAAAGCTGATGGAGACTGACCTGGAAAAGTACATGCAGTACATGGAAGCACGAGAGGAACGGGAGCGGCAAGCTGCTGCTGCTGCTGCTGCTGAACGCCACGCAGAGAGGGATGCCGCTGAGCGAGAACGGGAGCGCCAATCTGCAGAGGCGCGGGAGAGACGACAGCATGAGCTCGACATGGCAAAGGTTCAACAGGCCAGCCGGAGTTCACCGCCCAGCCTCCCTGCTGAAGGAGCTGCAGCACCCGTAAGTGCAAAATTTAAGTTTGCTAATATTGAAAAAGACACAGACATTGACTTGTTTTTGCGGTCTTTTGAAAAAGCATGCCGTCAGTATCGTCTGTCCCAAGACCAGTGGGCCAGACATCTGACACCTTTGCTGCGCTACAAAGCGCTTGATGCCTTCGCAGAATTGCCTGCGGAGAAGGATAATGATTATGCTGCTATAAAAGACGCTATCATTACTAAGTACCAGCTGACGCCAGAAGCCTATCGCAAAAAGTTCAGGGCCTGGCAGAAAAAGTCTTCCGATTCGTACCGAGATGTGGTCAGCAGCTTGCTCACCACACTCCGTCAGTGGACTCTAGGCCTCACCAAAGGGTCTTATGGCGTCCTGGAGGACTTGATAGTCCTCGAGCAATTTCTGAACATTTGCCCTGCTGATGTACGACAATTTGTGTTAGAACGCAAGCCGACTTCAGCAACTGTCGCTGCAGACCTTGCTGAGACTTTTGCAACTACCCGGGTGGCTGATACACGCAGAACTGTCCCATCCAGCTGGAGAGGAGGTCAGCCCAATACTCTGGCAGACTCTCCTGCCCCTGTGAGCCGTCCGCCACAGAGGCCACCCAGCGCAGCTGCTGCACCCAGGCCTGCAGCGCCTGGAGAGGTCACCTGTCACTACTGCCGCCAGCCCGGACACATGAAATTCGACTGTCCGGAGCGGAGACAGACACCACCAGCACCTGGATCATCTGCATCACCTGCACCTCACCCACAGCAGAGGCAACCCGCCAGCGAACCACAGCCTGGATCATCGGATTTTGTCCTGTTTGCACGCGGACAGGAAATCCGCGACCGAACCGACCAGCAGCAACTTGTTAGAGTGAACGGCAAAGTTGTCACCGGATTTCGAGACACCGGAGCTGACATCACGTTAGTTCACTCACATCTTGTGCCAAAGGAGAGCATCAGCTCCAGCCGATCCCTTGCCCTTACTAGAGTAGAGGGCACCCTTTTCCACATAGCCCACGCCAGAGTGAAGCTGGATTGGGGAGTGGGAGGGGTCCACGAAAGGGTTGTTGGGGTTATGAAGGATCTCCCAGTCCCTGTGTTGCTAGGGACTGATTTGGGCAAGCTTGTGTCCTACTATGAACCTGCCACGACCGCCTTGTCGCTCACGGAAGGAGACGGACTCTCCACCCACCACCAGGTACTTTATACACTTGGAGCACCAGGGGGAGGTGGGTTGAATGTGCCCAGTTCAAGGGTACCAGGTTCAATAGTGCCTGCTTCAAAGGCACCTGAGTTTGAGGTACAGACTGTCTGTTGTGATGATGCTGTAACTGTACCTGAGTCTCCTGTACAACCTGTCTGTAATGAAAAAATGTCTATACCTGTCAATGTCATTACTGCATGCAATGATGATCCGAGTAATGTCCGTCTGTGCCATTCTGACAGTGTACCTGTGCTAGCAATACCGCGCAGCTGCACTGCTCAGAACCCGAGCTCAGAACAGGTGGAGGGGGTTCCGGCCTCCTCCCCCTCCTCTGACCGCAGGGATGAGACCTTTCAGCCGCTGGCCTCGTGTGACATGAGCCAGTTGGCTGAAACTGACAGCGCCGTATTCTCAGCCGCACTACAAAGTGACCCAAGCCTGGAGGTGCTCATGCAGCAAGCCGCTGAGCCCCTCGCAGACGGGGCCGCTTTCAAGGTGTACTGGGAAGGTGGGAGACTGTACAGTGAGTCTGCACAGCCCCCTACAGGTAGATCCCACGCGAATACCAAATGGCTTGTGGTCCCGAGTGCGTTCAGGGGACATGTGCTGAAATCCGCACATGGTAATCCTCTGACAGGGCACTCAGGGGTCCGCAAGACACTCGCCGGTATTCGGAACCAGTTTTATTGGCCCCGGATGAACAGGGATGTAGCAAACTACTGCAGGGCATGTGCCGTCTGTCAGGAGCTGGGCAGGTCCAGGGATTCCCGCGGGGTTCCCTTAGGTCCACAGCCACTTAGCAGGGGAACCCTGCGTGGGCTGGCTGTTGACCTGACCAACCCACTGCCCGTTGTCCGCAGTCCCGGCAGACACCACGTCCGACTGCAGTGGCGCAAACGCCCGGTCCAGAACGGTCCATGTTGGGTCAACCCTGAGGGTAGCCGACCGCGACCGGTCCAGGGGAACCGAGCCACAGGCTCCAATAGGTTTTCCCGCCGTACCGGCAACTCGAGGCCCGTCAGCCAGGTTAGCGGCGCCGCCACACATCTTGCGGATGAGTGGCTAAGCCACGGACAAGGGGGGGGGCTGTCACGGACGATTGCGGGGACGCAGGCGCGTCCTGGAACCGCCCGTGAAGAAAAGAACGATCGCACTCGATTCCTGCGTCGATTGCGTTTCAAAACGGTACAATCTGGATTTATTGTGTAGGAGGTCTGCAGTCCTTTTCTTAGCAAAGAGAGCACCATTCCAAATGCTGGTTGGCCCTTTTGATATGCTAATGAGCCTGGGCCCAGAGAGTCCCTGGCTTCAAGCTGTGCTGATGGCCCATCCATCAGGTATAAGGTGACAAGCAGCTGGCAGGAAGACTGGCCCTGTGACTGCTGATCAAGCCAGAGGTGTAAACTCAAAGTTGTCTAAGCAGATTTCACATTCAGATGTTAATTGAAGGAGCCAACAGGGCCTTTCATAGCCAAGAAGCAGACACAGCTGGACTCCAGTCAGGCTGACTCCGGCCTTAGCAGGAAGAAATGAATGTACAATATAATCTTTTGCCCATTTACAGAATACAATAAATAGGGTGGTTATGAGAGCGGTATCATTGGATCTGTAGGGTCATGCTGGATCTCTTGATACCAGTCGAGAGGGGCCCGGGGCCCCTACCACCCAGGTATGAATCTACTCAGGACCCTGATCTGATGCACTAGCCATGTCAGGTATCATATTAATCTGTATTTTCCTCCAAGTATGAAGCTGTTACCCCCCTAAATGTAACGTGTATGGTTCAGGAGTTACAGCAATTCATAAGTTTAGCTCTAAAATCTCTCAGAGGGAATGAACTGTCATTTGCTGGTAGCTCAGAGGGGGCTGGCATTGCCACACCACCAAACCAGCTTCATCAAAAGCACAGAGCCAGCAGGCGGGCAGGGTCCTCCACACTGAAACATCTTGCACTCATCAGATGCCAGCTTGAGGATATGCTGGCATCCACCTGGTCTGAACTCTGAACTCTGGACTTTGAAACCAAGGACTTTATGATTCTTCCCACAATAAGGACATCTTTCCAGGAACTAAGTATTTTTTCTCCCTTCTTTTATTTTTCATACTGGCTATTACTGTTTTCATAATTGTTGATTTTCATAATTGTCTGTATATATTAATTATTTATATTGAGTGAATAAACGACTTTCTCCAAGTCATTCACTTTCCGCTACCCTGCTTATCAGCACACACAGAAATGATCCCGGGTCTCTGAAGATACGCTACTGTTTGTTTGTTGTTGGCTAGACAGAATATCGTGTGTTTAACCGTTTTATTCGCAGGATTAGTCAGTCAGTTAGTGGGCCCCACGGTCCCATAGTAACTGCGGTGGTGGCAGTTTACTCTGAACCAGTAGGTGACGTTGTAATCACCCGTGTCTCACAGGCTCCCTTCTGAGTTGTCTGCGGCTAATTCTTAACGGTTCCTGCGCATTGACTGCGACCAGAGTTCGCACGATCTGTGCGCTGGCACCGTTTAGAAGGCTAAGTGCGGTCAGCCACTGAGGGCTCCTGTGACATACCCCATAGATCCATGTTAATCCATGCCATGCACTGATGAGGATCAACCAATCCAGAGCAGTCTGTATGCATGTCGGGTTATTGGGTCTCTGTACAATTAAACGGTCACCATTGCAATCCAGCACATCTGGAGGGGTGTTTATCTTACAGGGCAACAATGGGTGATTTGCATATTCAGCAGTGATGCATCATGGGAGATCTATGCTCACGCCAATCTTGCAAATACTTTGTTTTAAGAAAGCAAACTTGTTTTTAGTAGGACTAATATATACACATGCTTATTTCAGATCTTGTCACTTCATGTATGCTTTAAACTCTATAAGCACATATCTGATTTATCTCCTGTATTGTCTAGTACTAAAAGGCTGAGACTCACGCATCCAGGAGACTGAAGAGTAATGCTGTGCCTGTACAGGACATTGTACGTGTTAACAGGCCGCACACCGCGGTATCATAGCAGGAGATCTGCAGCGCTCGCAGCCAGGAATATAACCCTGCCAGAACCCGAGACAGATAACCGTGTAAGCAGTGATAAAAGTCACTTTGCGGAAATCATTGCTGTGTGATGACTGCACTCTAAACTTTACCAGAGGAATTAATGATGAGCATGCAGCTTATAAAAATGGTTATAGAAGAATAAAGCGCAGAAGCGTACCAGATGAAAAAAAAAAAAAAAAAAGGTTTGGCAGATAAAGCACATGCAATTTAAAGTGAATGAAAATTTATTTAAAAACAAAAAAAACTCACCTAAAGAGAGGGAAGGCTCACCCGTTAGTATGACCGATGGGTCAGAGACTGCTCTCTTCCCGATGCTGCGGGAGGATTTGGCAATCTGTAAGAGCCCGAGTGCACTCGAATATGGGCTGCTCCGTGCTGCGCAAGCATGTAGATTTGTGTACTCCAAATGGTCATCGACTGCTACCGGGAATAATACTCTAGATTAGTTAAAGTCAGTCTAAAGCGGTTTAGGGAAAAAAAAAAAATACTCCCCTAAGGAGAGGGAAGGCACTTGGTCCTATAGAGCCTTCCAGTTCCTCACAGTTCCATGGTGCCCACATTCCAGCACTGGGTCCCCCGGTAGTAGCCGCCGACCATTTGGAGTGCGCAAGTATACAGGCTTGCGCAGTACAGAGCAGCCCATATTTGAGTGCACTCGGGCTCTCGCAGATTGCCAAATCCTCCCCCAGCATCGGAAGTGAGCAGTCTCTGACCCATCGATCAGAGACTAATGGGTGAGCCAGCTGTGGAATGCATGCACCGTAGGAGGAACAGGAAGGCTCTATAGGACCCAGAGCCTTCCCTCAGATTATTTTTTTTCTAAATCGCTTTTGACTTACTTTAACCAATCTACAGCAGAGCTCCCCAACTCGGTCCTTAAGGCCCAAGAGTACATGTTTTGCAGGAAACCACAAACATTCACAGGATGGGTACTTCGTGTCTCAGCAGAGCTGATTACTTTCCCGTGTGGATTTCCACAAAACATGCACCACTTGTGGGCCTTGAGGAAAGGGTTGGGGAACACTAGAGTATTATTCCCAGCAGAAATATTCAGGATGCAGGTCTTGGGCTTTCATTACCATTCAGTTGATTTATCAAGTTTTCTCTTTTTATTTTATTTCAAAATCTTCCCTTTTGTATTAGTCAGTTACATCTTTTGGCCTAACACAAAACACACAATTTCCAGACAGACTTACAATAAACATTTCCCAAAAAACTGGCAAATTGGGATAAACTACTGAAGGTACATTAGTATAACCATTAGTTCAGGTTAACTGGCACTGTTGGTTTAATCTTCTTAGCGGTATGGACGAGCTCAGCTCGTCCATTAACGCCGGAGGGTGCCGCTCTGGCCCTGCTGGGCCGATTTTTATCAAATAAAAAAGCAGCACACGCAGCCGGCACTTTGCCAGCCGCGTGTGCTACCTGATCGCCGCGAGGAGCGGCGAAAGAGGGTCCCCCCAGCCGCCCGAGCCCTGCGCAGCCGGACCAATCAGTTCCGGCCAGCGCTGAGGGCTGGATCGGAGGTGGCTGACGTCAGGAGGTCGGCTGACGTCCATGACGGCACTCTGCTCGTTGCTATGGCGACGAGGTAAGCAAAACAAGGCAGGCCGCTCATTGCAGCCTTCCTTGTTAATTCTGATCGGAGGCGATCAGAATGACGCGACCGGAGCACCCTCTAGTGGGCTTTCATGCAGCCAACTTTCAGCTGGCTGCATGAAATAGTTTTTTTTTATTTAAATGGTTTTATTTCATGGTCTCAGCTCTGGCATACTTCACTGTCACTGCGCAAACATTTATTAACTATTGACCAGTTAAAAAGGAATTCCAGTGAAAATAATGTAATAAAAAAAAACTGCTTCATTTTTACAATTGTATATAAATGATTTAGTCAATGTTTTCCCCATTGTAAAATCTTTCCTCTCCTCGATTTACAGTCTGGCATTTATCACATGGTGACATTTTTACTGCTGGCGGGTGATTTCAGTGAACGGAGATGCCGCTTGCTTTTTGGGCAGTTGGACCCAGCTGTAAACAGCTGTTATTTCCCACAATGCAATGAGGTTCACAGACAGGAAACTGTCAGGACCATGGTCCTGACATCACACTGTGGGAGGGGTTTTACCACAATATCATCCATATAGAGCCCCCTGATGATCCATTTGTGAAAAGGAAAATATTTCTCATGGGAAAGGGGGTATCAGCTACTGATTAGGATGAAGTTCCATTCTTGGTCACGGTTTCTCTTTAAGGCAGGCACAAGATCTAAATTAGGGTTGTTAGGTGGCTGTGGCGAGTACATACATTCAATGGGCTCTATTCACAATGGGCAGTTGGGTAAAATCTTTTGTCAGTAAAATACCTCATTTGGTATTTTACACTTTAGAGGTGATGTCACTTATGGCATAAACATTAAAGATGGAAACCAGCAGACATTCTCATGCCGCATTTCTCCTAAATCTGACAGTGAACACTAAAAACAGGATAGGCAAGCTAAAAATTTTTTATTAGATTATATTTTTCAGCTAAAGTGGACCTGAACTCTTGCACAGGACAGAAGAACAGAGAAATGCACCCTGTATGTCTTGAGAGTTTAGCCTGTTTAATTCCCCTTCGTGTCTAATCACAAGTTGTAATTTGATATCTCCCGTGTCACATGACTACCACGGCAGAGATGGCAGATAAGCTCATCTGAAAGCACAGGCAGTTAATATGTCTGCTTCCATGAATCAGGAAGTAGAAAGTGCAGATTGTTACAGTTGATCGGAATCCTGAAATAGAACAAATGTTTTTTTGTTTAGCAGAGAGGACATGCTAAGTTCAGGTCTACTTTAATAAGGATCAACATCCCACTCCAAGCAAATTTTGAAATGGAGTCACTTGCACTGAATAAAAAGCACAGCACTCTGTACTCCACCATGGCCAGCAGCAGCAGCACCACGCAGGATTCACAACTCCAGGCGAAGATGATACAAAGACAACAGACCACCATTACTCTGTATGGGAGCTAAATAAAAAGCACAGCAGCGGATACCAGGGAGGCAGTTAAACCTTCAAACCTACATTTCCAAATGTCACAACCGTAATAAAAACATAGAACCCCTAGGAAAGTGTTCTATAGAATTATTTCCATAAGTGCACTTGTTTATCTTAGGTGTGTTTTTAAGTGTACCAGGGCCAGCACTCCCATAGAAGCAAAGGGGGCATTTGCCCCGGGGGACCCCACGCCGTCAGCCCTGCTAAACATTACCTGCTCCCCCACTCTCTCTGCTCCCTGGGGCCCTTGCCAACAAGCTGCAGGAGCAATTACTTACCTCTTCCAGCGGACGGCACAGTTCGGGCACTCTTGCCATGCTGTCCTCCACCTCCTCTATGACCCGCCGCATGTTTGCAAATAACGTGTGCCGAATCATAGAGGTGGTGGACGACAACATGACGAGTGCCCAGACTGTGCTGTCCGCCGGAAGAGGGGAGTAATTGCTCCTGCAGCTTGTTAGCAAGGGCCCCGGGAGCAGAGGTGATTACCGGAAGAGGGGGTATTCAGACAGGGGGCCCCCCATTCAATTTGCCCTAGGGCCCCAGAGCCTCTTAAGCCGGCCCTGCCAGAGATTACATGTGACAGGGTGAATAGACATGTGCATATACAGTGGCAAACATACAGCCACTTATGCTGTGCTCCTTTTCTTGTTTCACTGCCTGAAACTTTATAATTAGCTATGGAACTGACAGTTTTTCTCCAGTCAGGACTCAGTCGGCTCACTGATATTGCAGCTATAAAACACTTGCCTAGGCAGATACCTGGCTTTTTACTGTGAGGGGAAAAGAAAAAAAGGTCATTAGTTCATGTATTTTCACTCTGGGACTCTTGAGACCCTGCAATTGAGCAGAGACTATGAAACATTAAATCTTCTTTGTAAACGTTTATACATAAAATAAAACCGAGATATCTAAAGTAGTCATTTTTAGGAGTAGAAGGACAGAGCCAATTGTTTATCTCAGTTTATTTTCATCTCTGGTTCACTTTAAAGAGATTCTAAAGTGAAAAACTGATAAGTGCAATTACACTTAAACTCCAGATCCAGTACAACATTGCTAAATGCCAAGCTGCTTTGACTTTGTGTAAATGAATACACTAGTGGATTAAAAGCGTGGCTTTTTACCTTTGTCTGGAGTTTAATTTTAAATTCGTCAACACGTGTACAAAGTGTGCTCATGTGTCTGCTGGATGTCAAGCCTTGCGCAGGAAACGCATTAAAGACTGCCAATTACAGAGCTTAAAAAAGCCCAGCTTGAAATAAGAAGGGGAAGCAGATGACTGGCGGCATCTTTCTTCTGTCCGCCATTGGGCAGAAAACGGGCTCTCACATGTTTGAGTGCGTCTGCGTGTAAGGAGATTAGACACAGATTTGGTTTAAGGTCAAAAGTCTGAAGAAGCATGGAGGAATCAGACGCCACACCAGACAGGAAAAGAAGAACATCCTTGGAAAGCTTGGAGAGAAGTCAGGTCAAGCCTGCAGCAAGACATAATGGAAGTGCAGTCACCTTTCAAAGGACAATTAAAGCATTAGCATGCTTAGAAGTGTCAGAGGACTGAGTGCAACAGGAATTCTACATTTTAGCAATTTTTTTTTTAAAGCAGCAGGGACAGCCATACTTTAGGTGCATACACATGCCTGATTTATTCAGACAGGTTGTCAGATCCGCCCGCGGGGGCGGCCGTTCTAGCGACAGTTTCAGTGTGTACAGTCTGACGGCGAGCTGATAAGGCTGGTTTTGACAGATCCACCGAGCGGACCAGTCAAAACCAGCCTTATCAGCCTGCCGACAGACTGTACACACTGGCAAACTGTCGGCAGAACAGCCGCCCCATTCTGCAGGAATCCGGCATGTGTACGCGCCTTATCCCAGGAAAAAAAACAAACGTATGTAGATAAATACATGTTCTATTTACATATGTATTGTACTGTCCACATTATGATTTCAGTGAATTGTAGATTGTAAACAAAGAAAACAGTTCCAGGTATTTCCTTCTTTAATACCTCTGACTGAAGCCAATCCTGATATTGCCCCCCTTACTCTTTCTCCTAGAAACTGCACTTTCATATCTAGCTTGCTTTGCAAACACGTGACCACAGCATAGATCGTAATTCAGCAGAGTCAGTAGAGGGGTGAGGTGCATTTCCCTTCTCAGCCTTGTCACACTGAACTGCCGTCAGCCAATCAGTGAGGTGCAGGAATGTGAGAGGGGAGATAAGCTTCCCTCTCCCTGGCAATGTATGCAATAGAGCCAGGCTGACTAAAGTTTTATTACAGCAGAAAAGTGGATGATTATTTTGAAATGCTTGCAATGCAGGATCAGGTTGTAGACTGCATAATTAAAACAGGGCAGTGAGTAAATGAAATTTGTTTTTAGGGTGGACAATCCCACTAACTTCCAAATGCTATTCGCTGCACAGCCATTCTAAGCATTATTTACAGCAACTGGGAAAATACCTACTTGAATGAGACAGATAAGCAGAGAAACCATCTATTTGCATTAAAGAAAACATGTGGCTCCCTGCAATAAATGTACTGTACCTGTACCCCTATTCCTGTGTCTAAAGCCTGTCACTATGGTAAATACTTTTTTATACATCCTGTGCGAAAGTCCAAAATGTATAAGCGATTGCTACCGTATATACCAGCAATTCTGGATGTGTACCTGGCTCTCAAAAAGGACATCAATTTGCAAATTCAAGAGTGATGCATCATGGGATGAAGCTGAATTACTCTAAGGGCCCTTTTCCACTAGCGGCGTTTGCGATGCTGAATCGCAAAACCGCAAACCGCTAGCGATTTTACAATCGCTACGGTTTGCTTTTTAACATGGGAATCGCGGTAGGTCATTTCCACTACCGCGATTCGTTTTTGCGGGGAACGCGAACGCGCGGCGGAGCGATAATTGCCGCGATTTTGCTATGCAGTGCATAGCATAGCAAAATCGCGGCCGCAAACGTCGGGGGAATCGCCGGTTTTGCGATTCAGCAATCGCTAGCGTTCAGCGTGAACGCTAGCGATTGCAGGTGGAAAAGGGCCCTTAAAGTTGTTTTTTTTTTTTGTAAGAAGGCTTTTTGGTTGGAGTGAGCATATAAGTCTACCAGTGCATCACTGCTGACTATGCAAATACTTTGTTTTAAGAAAGCAATTTTTTTTCTTATCCTCTCCTAGTGGTTCTAGGTCACCATGGGCTATCTGAGTACTCTGTAGTAATCGTACAAAGCCCTATCCCCATTGAGCCACATCAATCCATACTATCAACTGATGCGTAACAAAAAGTCAGAAACCGTCTGTATGAGTGTTGGATTAGTGTGGCTCTAACATTTACAAGCTGTAGGCTCACTAACGATCTATCCAAGGGTTGTTTAAAGTGAACATGCCCAGAGTTTTTTTTTTTTTTTTTTTTAGGTTAGTACTGCCATGTATAAAAGTATAAAAACAAATGATCTAAAGCCAGGTACACAATTACTGTAGATCAAGTGACCTTACTAAATATCTGGCATATAGGATCTTTAGGAAAGGTCGGGGGACTGCTGAACACACATCAAGAGTGCGTACCTACTGCAAGTCAAACTTATCAGAATGCTGATCTTTTTGGGTGGCTTCGACTACTAAAGGCTCATACACACACAGACTATAGTCTTTGGAAAATGAAAGATCACAGACCAATCTTACCCCCTTCCATGTAGTATGAGAGCCATACTCTACACAGTCTTTTCTATTGAGCTGAACTCCATCAGAAAAAAATCTTTGCAAGATGCTGCACACAAAGATTCTGTACAGACACAAAAGATCAGTATCTGCAAAAGATACTCACGCGGACTAGCGACAGTTGCGGCGGCAACTGTCGCCAGGCGATTGACCGCGCCAATCGCCTGGCGACATCAGCGACAAGCGAGGGTTCGGGGGTGCGTACCCGTGCAACTCCTCATACTCACGGGCGACCTGTTGCCGCAACACGCGCTCGCCGCGTGTTGCGGCGACATTTGTAGCCCGTGAGTATGGGCCGTTAGAAGCCATTTACTGCCACGAAAGTGTGTTATGGCTGCAATTCCTTATCAGTGAGGGTTACGCTAGAGTCCGACCCGGGCCCGACCCGGACAGGAACTGCCACTTACATACCTGATTTTTAGCTCTTTCAGGCAGATAAAGAAAAAAAGGAACACAGCCTAGTTATTTGTGTACTAGGCACTATACATACCCATATCTATCTCATCATGTCACGTCACCTCGTGAGTCCTTTAAAGGGAATCAAAATTGAGGGATAGTTTTTTTTCTTTTAAACAATACCAGTTGCCTGGCAGCCCTGCTGATCTTTTTAAGTGCAGTAGTGGCTGAACCACAGACCTGAAACAAGCATGCAGTTAATCCAGTCTGACTCCAGTCAGAGCACCTGATCTGCATGCTTGTTGAGGGGCTGTGGCTGAAAGTATTAGAAACAGGATCAGCCGGAGTCGGGCAACTGGTATTTTAAAAAGGAAAACTCCACATCCTTCTCAGTTTAGGTTTTCTTTAACGTGTAACAAAACAAAAACCCTTTATCTGATTAAAAAAAAAAAAAAAAAAAAAAAAAGCACACCCCATATCAGATTATATTGCTATATTACTGTAAACAGCAGATCATTTATAACAGTGGTCACAGCAAACCATGCAGTATTTTATTCAATAGCATTTTTGCAGATCTTTTTAGCACAAGAATAATTAAACAGGATTATGAACTTTCCACTGTGGTGTTTACAGTCAGGCAACAGAGGCGGCTTAAGCTGTGTTAATAATAATTAAACTTGCATATGTAGACGATATCACCGAACTGCAGAAAGTAATCCTGTAGACACAGCGACACGGATCTAGCCAAGACTGCAAAAAATACCAATATCTTCATTTCTGTGTACAAAGTACAGAGACTCAGACAATGGCAAAAAAAAAAAAAAATTGTACTTTTGAAGAACACCAGAAGAAATCCCACATCTACAAATGTTCAGGTCTTCCTACCCTCTATAGTTCCTCACCATCTAAAGTGTTTTTGCCACACCTTACCTCCAATCAGCCCCTCTGCCCCATAGAAAGCACTCGGCTAGCTTACCTTATCCTTTTGAGCATTTTCTAGTTTACTGGAAAGCTAATGTGCCAAGCAAACAATTAGTGCTGACCAAAGCCAATAAAATGAAACATTTTAAACAGATCAATCCAGTTTATGTGCATGTTTTGGTTTCATCAAAGTTCCAGTTCAGACTTTTTTAATGCATATTCTGTGTAATAAAATAACTTGCATAATCTTTTTGCACACGAGTTTCCGTAACTTTGTAGGGTTTTTTTTTTATCTGGTTGGCCTGACCTGCACTTTGGATGGCTGATGAACTGCTAATCTGTCAACCTTAATGCACAAACTCCTCTCCTAGGTCAGTGTTGTCTGGATCATGAACGATTCGGATCTTTGATCCGAATCTCTTTTCTGAGTCGAATCATCCGAATCATCAAAATGGGTGATTCGGATCGCAAAAGGGGCGGGGTCAGGAGTGACACGCCCCCCCCCCCTCTCAGCAGGCAGCAGGGTCCTGGAAGCAGAGCAGAGATGGATCGCTCTGTTGGAGGGGAGCCAGGGACATGTAGATGAGAGAGGGGACATGGGTGCCACTGCCAGATATGTGTAGAGCACACATACTGGCTATAACGTGCTGCTGATTATAGGCTGTCTGTTCCGTAGTTGTGCACAGTGAACACATTGGAAGCTTTTGGCTCAGCTCAGTAACGTTGCAGGCACTGTGATTGCAGTGCAATATGATCCTCCTGCACTGCTCTATACAGCTGCACTTATCTTCTGGGAATGCTTTGGGGAATGCTTTCTTTCACTGTGCGACGTTTGCATTCAAAGTACACAGATGAGCATATAGGTGAAATACATGTAAAGCATATGATTGCAGCATGTGGGTATTGTGTGCAAACATTTCTGCTCTCTGCTCGTCCCTCCTCCCTTCTCTGTCCACTCCCTGCCCTCTGTCCATCTTCTCCCCTTCTCTGTGTGTCCACCCTCCTCCCCTTCTCCTGTCCTGCTAGTCATTTCACCCCCGAATGCTTCCGTAGTAAAATGATCCGAGATTCAGATCAAAGATCCGGATCTTTTCAATGATCCGATTCGAATCATCCGGATCATTGAAAAGATCCGAAACTTCCCATCTCTACTAGGTCACAGATAATCAGTCATGTAGGAGTTGAGAGGTGGGGGGTTGAGTATGCAACCCCTGTAATGCCACCCTCTCAGCCAAGATGGTAGACAGATTGAGCCTCATGGAAGCCCATGGAAACACATGTGTGAATTTTGGGGAGTGACTTCAGGTTAATAGCCCACCTTGCATCACCACCTGCTAGGAATAAGGACACGCCCAATTAAGGGCAGTGATAAAGCCAACTTGAATTGCACAAAAACACGACTCCCGCCCATACACCAAAGGCATGAGCCCCGCCCATACTCCGCATTGGATATAAAAAAAAACCTGCATGGATAAAACAGTACGCAACAAATGTTAAGAGGACCGGTACATAAATACACGGATCTGCTCTGGTTTTCCATTTCACGTTTCATATTTTGCAGCTTTTTTTCTTGACTGGTTGAAAAGTTGAAAATGTATTATGCTTGCTATACAATTTGTTGCCAGACACTGATCTACCATTAGTCATAAATGCACATTGTAAAGTATACTAATGCGGTTTAATGGTGAATTGTATTTTCAAACATTTTTGAGAAACATTTTTCAGTCATTTATCATTACAGTCGATGCAAATGTTCTAGTCAGATACAGTTAGCTAAAAGAAAAGTGTGGATGATGAATGAATCTATACTGAGGGGAAAAAATATATATAAAACATGCCTATTGTGGCCCATGCGCTGAATGATCTCCCGTTACTAGCCTATATAGACCATATCAAAAAAAATCACTAGACAATGAAATCTGTCAATTTAAAGAGACACTTAAGCCAGAAAAAAAAAATGGAGTTTTACTCACCTGGGGCTTCTACCAGCCCTCTGCAGCAGTCCTGTGCCCTCGCAGCCACACACTAATCCTCTGGTCCCCGCTGCCAGCTAGTTTCGTTTTTGCCGACAGGCCGTCAGGACTGGCCACGCGTAGCTTTTTCCGCATTCCCGACTGCAATTAGCGATATTGCGGGCCGCAACGCGTACGAAAATATGCGTTGCCGCATTACGCACGCATACATATGTGGCAACGCGTATTTTTGTATGCATTGCGGCCCACAATAGCGCTAATTGCAGTCGGGAATGCGGAAAAAGCTACGCATGACAAGTCCTGACCGGCCTGTCGGCAAAAACGAAACTAGCTGGCAGCGGGGGACCAGAGGATTAGTGAGTGGCTGCGAGGGCACAGGACTGCTGCAGGGGGCTGGTAGAAGCCCCAGGTGAGTAAAACTTTTTTTCTGGCTTAAGTGTCTCTTTAAGGTTATTTAACTGTACTTGAATTTAAAGTGGACCCGAACTCTTGCACAGGACAAAAGGAAAACCAAGAAATGCACCCTGTAGAGAGTTAAGCCTGTTTAATTCCCTCTCATTTGTGTCTAATCACCAGTTGTAATTTGATCCGCCTATGGCAGTCCTGTACATGTTCTCCTGTACTGGAAAACATGAGATTGTTTTTCTTTGCTACTAATGTTCTATACTACACATACAATTCATTCTCTCATAAGTTTATTTTCGCTTCAGATTTGCTTTATAAGGTTCCCACTGAAAAGTAAGTGCTGAGTTTAACTGTTTGAATGCCGTTCTGCTGTCAATTATTTTCTGATAGGAGGTTTTAAAGGGAACCAGAGATGAACGATTCACACAAAATAAACATCAGTTGATCGCTTGTAAAGAATAAATGCTCTACCTGATAATTTCGCCACTCTGGTGTGCCTTTTTGAGTGTTTTTTATCCATTATTGCTCCAGGAAATATCCAATATGGCCGCCGGCTCATATCTCTTCTGCTTCCAGGTTATAAACTGTTCTGGATGTGCTGTCTAGCCTCTATGAGACTACAGACAAGCAGGGCTGCTGCAGCCTGTCATCTGTGTGCTTTCAACTATTATTCTGGTATGTTGTGTGGCTGCCTGTAGGAAGTGTCTCATAGAAATGAAACTGCATACAGTAGATAATGACTGGCTGCACACTGCACACAGATACACTTGTCTGTTTCAGAGCTTCTTTCTCGGCGGCAGCAGCAGCCCCTCCCATGTCATCACAGCTCTAAGTATGCAAAGCTGAGCCAGGAGGGGGCAGGCTTGGGCTTGAAAAGACTCCACAGAAGAGTGACTCCGCTATAATGATTCCAGGTCAAACCTCGACTGAGCCAGTCTGTGGATTCTTATAACAGTTGATAACAGAGAGATTAGACTAAAGAATAAAACTAAACGCAGGGTAGGTGTTTACTGTCATGTTCCCACTGATTAATGTAATAAAATACATGAGGGTGCTTCCTCCCTGGTTTTCTTTAAGCTGTAAAGAATCTTTTCCAGCAAAGAGGATATTGCATTTACACCACTTTAAGCTGCTGGCTAACGCAAATGTATTTTAAAGGGACTCCGAGAACCTCTCATGGGTATGGCTTTAAGCTAGACATCTTCCAACAAAGTCGTGCTATGACCCCTCTGGAGGAATCTCTCAACGGCCATTGAGTGTCACTTCCTCTTCCTGCTTCATTCAGTGATGCACTTCTCTAATAGAGAAGACGGGTGACCCAGAGGTTATAACATAGCCAAGATGGCAGCCACTATTTTTAAATTGAAAATCGAACAAAAACTATTTGGTGTAGAACAGGGATTCAGGCATCAAATAAAGATGCATACCTTTCTGTAGCTTGTGCTCTCCTCTTTTAAGTACTTTGCAGTACTGGTCGGAGTCTCTTAAAGGGAACCCGAGGTTAGAGGTACATGGAGGCTGCCATATTGGTTTCCTTTTAAATAATACCAGTTGCCTGCCTGGCAGCCCTGCTGGTCTATTAGGCTGCAGTAGTGGCTGAAGTACATCAGAAGCAAGCATGCAGCTAATATTGGCAGAAAGACCTGATCGCTGCATGCTTGTTCAGGGTCTATGGCTGAAAGTATTAGAGGCAGAGGATCAGTAGGATAGCCGGGCAACTGGTATTTCTTAAAAGGAAATAAATATGGCAGCCTCCATATAACTCTCACTGGGTTCACTTTAAAGGCATATCCATGAGAGGCGCTCTGCGTCCCTTTAACATTTAAAACCACGGTGTCCACACAAAAAAAAAAAAAAAAGTAAAAATACGTGCGCGATACTTGTACATACAAGTGCAAACCTACGTATCAGCCTGCCAACAGTACACCAATGTCCACAGGTGCCAAGATCCTCCAGGAATAGGAATATGAAACTATAGACCTTGGGGCACAAAGCAGTAACTGTACTAATGTGCACATGTACAGATAACCTTTAAGGCATTAGTCATATCTGAATCTAATATCAGCACTTTTGTGGTCAATCACATCAACCTCCATCAGTGTCATACAAGTGTGTAAAAAGCGAAAAAAATGCCACTTCTGCTACAGTTCCCAGGGGTTGGATGAACTCCCACCACAGTGGCTCCCAGGGGTTAGATGAACCCCATCACAACTTCAGATAAAGGTTTTTTGTTTTTTTTTACTAGACTGTTGCTATATGAAAAAGGTCTTGTCCTGGAAACAATGGCTCAGTTTCTTTCCTTCTGCCAGATTAGCGATGTTCTTGTGGGTGAATCTAGCTCTGAGAATTCACAATGAGCTGCTTGATAATGAAACTTATTGGACACTGATCTTGTTCTTATTAGCTCAATCCCGACCTTGTATAAATACCTCTCTTGGTTTGCACGAATTGCAAACAGTGTTTTAATTTTTAATTAGGCCGCTCTTTCCTCTCAAATTCAGGAGGAGAGCAGAGACGCCTCTATAAGGATTACTACTTCATTACAAGTTATCTGCAAGCTATCCCGCCAATATTGGTAGTTAATACTTTGCAATAAGGAAAGTGGGTTCCTGTCAAACTCCCTAACCCTCCAGAGATTATAGGAAAATATATGGAAAATGAAACAGTAAGAGCGTACTTGAACTGAGCAATACATATATTTGTAGGGGTCAGAGAGGACACAGACTTTAAGGAAACTACAGAAGGGAACTTAGAGGATCTGTAAAGTGCGTACAATCTTTTCTATTCAGGAGGTTTGCAGTTAAAGCGGACCTGAACTCAGAACTTCCTCTCTGCTCTAAAAGATAAGCAACAGCGTAATAACCTTTAAAGAAAACTTGTTACAGCTGTTACAAATCCTGCAATAATTCTGCAGTGTGTCTACTTCCTACGTTCATGGAAGCAGACATGGGGTTAACATCCTGTTTTTACAAGTTAGCTGCTCTACAGAGGCAGCCAGCTGAGAGATCAAATTGCACTTTGTGATTATTCACAGATGAAGGGGTCTTAGACAGGCTAAACTCTCTAAATACATACAGGGTGTATTTCTCTGTTTTCCTTCTCTCCTGCGCAAGCGTTCAGTTCCACTTTAAAAAAAATAAAAAAAAATTAATAATAATGCTTACTCGAAACTTAAAGAGGAACTCCAGTGAAAATAATGTAATAAAAAAAGTGCTTCATTTTTACAATTCTGTATAAATGATTTAGTCAGTGTTTGCCCATTGTAAAATCTGTCCTCTCGGATTTACATTCTGACATGTATCACATGGTGACATTTTTACTGCTGGCAGGTGAGGTCACTTGGAGATGCTGCTGGCTTTTTTGGCAGTTGGAAACAGCTGTAAAAAGCCATTTCCCACAGTGCAATGAGGTCCACAGACAGGAAACTGCCAGGACCATGGTCCTCACTTTCCTGTGGGAGGGGTTTCACCCCAATATCAGCCATACAGAGCCCCCTGATCTGTTTGAGAAAAAGAAAATATCTCATGTAAAAGGCAGTTTCGGCAACTGATTGGGATGAAGTTCAATTATTGGTCACTTTCTCTTTAGAAAGAACTATTGATATGCCGCCACCATCTTAGCAGCAGTGTTCGTGGAAAGTATTGGGGGAAACTATCACTCAGATTGGCTCATGGTAACACTGTCAGAACCATAGCTTTGGATGTCCTTAAAAGTATAGAAAGCAGCCAAACTACTTTCAAATGCATATGCAGAATCTGCTAAAACTATGGTGGTAAGATACTCCATATCTTAACTTATGCTTTGAAGAATTTATTTTCTAACCAGGTAGCAAAATCCCCTTTCCTCCATATGTAGATAAATGTCATCCAGTATTTTTTACAGACTTTGGGCTAAAAAGCTCTCACACAGCTTTTATACTGCACTTGAGTCCATTTACACATGTGAAATACATCAACTTCTAAGTGGTCCCTTTTCCAAGCTATATGAGCTCAGTTTGTCTAACCTTTGATAAGCAAGACCTTTCATTAATCCGGTTAAATTAATTTCACGTCTTCGGAAAAGTCATTTAAATATATAAAACACAGGATATTTTATTTTGTTTTTGGGTAACCCTATACTTCTGATGGGAAGCAAATCTTCCAAGGAAGAAAACTTAACTAAAAAAAAAAAAAAAAAAAAAAAAAAAAAAAAGTCAGATGTTCCAATCCTTTTCTCCAATCTACTAAACATGCCATTTTATTAGTCCTCTCACACAGCTCTCACTTCCTGTTCTCTGTCACGCCATCTATTGGACAGGAAGTGAAAGATAACTACAAAATGGAGGATTTTATTTCACACACACAATGTTTAGGGTCAGGAAAAGCCATTTCACCTCCTCTGTTCTAACCATGGAGTATAACACATTGGAAACGATTCATACATTAAACGGTTACTCACTGAGGCGGAAGGACGAGGGTTGTGGGCTGGGCTTTGGGCCGGCGTTTGGCAGACACTCCCATCTGATTGGCGGATCGTTTCAGAGACTGTTGGTTTAACAGACCAGAGGCAAGGCCAGCATGGAACTGGAGCTGTGGAAGATATAATCCCAATTTAAAAAATACCCATTTACATCATATTATACAACATCTTCCAATATAATTTCAGTGTAAACATTTATTCCACTTTCAAATTCCTATGGCAAAAAGTCCTGATTCTCAATTGTAGTCTTGATTTAGCCTTTACGTCATAAGCAAATCCGCCGGACCCAAATTCGGATGAACCAGAAAATTTAAAGAGACTGTAAAAAGACTTCCGGGGTCTTCATAGACTTCAGCCTTTGTTCATTATACAGAGACTACGGAGACTGATCAAGGAGTGGAGAATTTAATGAAGCCGATGACTGAGTGCAGTCAAGTTCAGTTGAGGGGGGGGGGGGGTTACAGACAAAGATGACAGATAAAGCCCTTATTGTTTCTAGAGATACATGCTGGATTGGCATTAATTAATTCTTGCCGTAAGTGCATCCGAAATCGGCACTAGGAGTGTGTGTAGCTGTCAGCGGCTTCTGAGGCGTTAGTGTTTGCTGCTGTCATGCTGGATTTCACAGGTGCCTTCAGGCAGGCTTCCAATGCATGTCTCTTTTAACATACTTAGAGCTGCGTTCAAACGTGCTACTTGTGTTCCAGCGCCTGTGGGGGCTACCAGCTCAATGTTGTAATGTTACGGACACCGAAGGCAGCATTAGGAGCAAAGAACCAAAACACGTGTAAAAGAACATGTTACTTCTGAAATGGCTACAGCACAATTTCATTTCATTTTTTTAGCATATGTTACCAGATCTTGCTCCGTTAACTGATGTTGAGGGATTTAAAGACATCCAGGTATTCTGAAGCAATCCTAGAACAATGTGTCCATTTCAAAACAGCTTAAGGGAAACCTGGGACTAAAACACCAGGACATCTACTTACCTGGCGTTTCCTACAGCCCCCTGTAGGCCGTGGCCTCCCTCGCTGTCCTCCAGGGCCGCTCTGTTGTCCCATACTCCACTCTGGTGAATTCCTAAGTCGCTCTTCACTGCACCTACACACCACCCTAAGGCAATTAGATTGGCGGGAGCAATCTGTACCTGTGCGTATACAGTCTTATTGTACTGCAGTCACACCGCTCCCAGCCACTGGTGGCATGCTTGGCTGGGTCCGTGCATACACAGTGGTGCACGACTGATGAATTAATTGGAGAGGACTGTCGGACAATAGAGTGGCCCAGGAGGGCGGAATGGGAGTCCATGGCCTACAATGGGACTGGGGGAAACCACAGGCAAGTATAAAATGTTGGTCTTTATTTTGTCTCAGGTACACGTTAGAGTAACTTTAGTGAATACAGTAGAGTCCCCACTCAACTAACCAGCAGTCTCAACCAACCAGCAAACATCACCAGCTGTTTCTGGGCTGTGCTTAAAAATTGGGTTCCACAGCTCCCCCAAGGTTAATATACTTTGAATTACTATATTTATACATACCATGAACTCTGCATTAAATGTTAATAGAGTGGGGTATAGTACTGTATTAGCTAAGCTATCAGTTACAAGCAACCAGAAAGCACTTATCCAGCATCAGCTAATCCTTGCCAATGCCAGATAACAGACTACTGTATAATTTAATACGTTATTTCCTATTTTTTTTTACAATATTCATTTATAAATAAGTGTTTGCACATTGTAAAATCTTTCCTTACTCATACATTTACAAATGTAAGTCAAGCAGGTGGTGACATTACTGCTGGCAGGTGCATCACTAGAATGTTTGTTTACTGTGTGTTCAGAAGTCAATAGAAACTACACCTGGTCTCTCAGATGTCTCTGGGAGACTTCTGCATAGCTAAGCAGCCTAGGCTGATCATCACAGAGGGCAAGGATAAAAACCAATTTAAAGCAATATATAGATATAGGAAGGGGTTCTGTTGAGTGAACCAGGATAATTTTCCTAAATGTATTAAATGTCCCTAGAGTTCCTCTAAATTTGAACTCCAGGTACACAACCAAGTACATGATTGTATGATAGTACATGTGGTGGCGCAACACAATCACAAATCAGGATTACAATGATTAAGAGAACTCATGGAGAAGCAGGCGATCAGCTGATAGATTGATGGTACAGCTCTGATTTGTTGGTCATTATCATAGTATCTTTACAGAAGCTTCAACTATACATGGAAATAGCCCAATATCAGACGTTTTAGCAAATTATCTGCTGAGCAAACCGTTATCACCCCATGACTTCTTGGCCGAAAAGCCATCGGGGTAGCATTGGGGGTCCATGGCAACTTGCCAATGGTGAATGGAGAATCTCCATTTTTCATTGCACTGGCATACCACTGGCTAAAGATTGTCCGCTGAAATAGAGTCAAAAGGTTCTTGGATCCGCAGACTGACTTGCATAGTTTATGGGCAACTCTAAAGAAGGTAACCTAGCCAGAGAGGCTTGCCATTTGAAGACTCAAAACGAAAAAATATAATTCAAACTGGAATAAAAAAAAAAAAAAAAAAAAAAAAAATCACAATATAAGACATTTACACTTCAGTCTATAAACAGCCATGATTTTTAAACGCATGGCAGAGGTTTCCAAAAATGCCTACCTGCATCTTTAAAAGAAAACTGAGCCAAAGACTCAGTAGCCTTGTTTCTTCAGGAATACTAAGAACACGTTTCCCAGAATCCCAGCATTGCATCTATTGTCCTTCCTACTTTGTGTGTCACATGGCCACCCCTAACCGCCTCCCTCAGCAGGGAGGAGGGGGGGGGGGATGGATCTCTGTACTGCAGTTCCAATCACTTTTGGCCCTGGAAATAGAAAAGCAAATTGCTGGATGGTACTCCTATCTACCATTTACTTACCATTGAAATTAGCATTTGCCTTGTTAAATTTCAGACTTCGTTGGCCTTTAAAATAGAACAAACACGTACTGAATCATTGCAAAGCCATTGCAAACTGCAATGCATCTGTGCCGAAAAACCAAATTTCATATCGAAGTCATTTTTTTTGTTTTAGAACTCCTCTTACGGGAAATCAATAATAAAGAGAGGGAAAGAGTATCTCTGAGAGACAAATGTTTGGAAAATGTCAGCGGCTCCCAGTTTCGATCTTCAGCCTGGTAATATGCAATGAGTGCAATATGCAGAGTGTTATGGAATTACAGGGAGACAGCTTGGCACATTTCACTCTCGAATGTTCCTTTTGCTTCTCTCTGATCTTCTCTACTAGATGCAGCTTATTAAGAGCCGGATGCATTATCAGCCATTTAACACACAGCTGGCTATGGGCATCACACACTATGATCTATGTAGATGGTCTAAAGGGGTACACTGCCAAACGTCCACTCTGCAATTCAAGTGAACCTGTGATGACTGAAAAGCGTAGTTTTGGATGCCGCCAGTCCACTAGAGGTGAAAGAGGGGTGATGACAGGTGAAGCACTTAAGGAGAAACTTAAGTGGATGTAATGTAATCAAAAACGGTTTATATTTTACAAATTAGTCAGTTTGCCTATTATAAAAATGATACGATTTTACATTTATCACAGGTGGTGACATCTTTACTGCTGGCAAGGTAAATCACTGTGGAACGTATGTCTGTTGTGTGTTCCAAAGTGAGCAGAAATAGCACCTGGTCTCCCAGGATGCTCTGGGGCAGAAGGCTGTATAACTGGATAAACCTAGGCTAGGCATCACTGGGAGGGTGGGGTTGAACAATATACAGCAGTATATAGATATAGGAAGTGCAGTGTTCTCCCCACCATTTTTTTTACAGCCAGGTTGCATGTAAAATAGCTGGGTGGAGTGAGATGAGAGAATGGAAGGCTGGCGCTTTTCTGCACAACTCTGCCTACAGCATAGGAGGAGATGAGCAAATGATGGCCGGGTGATCACCAAAACTAGCCGGGTGGAGCACCCAGCTAAAACAGCCTGGGGAGAACAATAAAGTGATGCTGAAACCAGGGTAATTAATGTAATATTGGGCACTCTATTCCACTTTCCAAAAGGTTATTATAGGCCATCTCTTAAAGGTTCTGCCCAGGTATGAGAGAGTACACCAGGGGATGTGGGGGGGAGGGAGGGGAAAGATAAATGTCTGATTGTAGTTACACAGGACAATGAAAATGAAATGCGTAAGTAAAAAGAACAACCCCTGAAAATGACCGATGGGCAAGTGTACAAAAGTGTCTAGAAGGACTACAATCCACACATTTTACTCTTCAGATCCTCAAATATTGAAAAAAAATCAAGTGCAGAGCTCATTAAAGCTGTGCTAATCAGATCTACAATCACCCCCTACTTCCAACGACAAGTGCTTAAAATCTATAAGCAAACATTAAATATTTAACCAGCTGCCTTTTTAATGGGCAGAAAGGTCAAAGTTAATAAAAGTGATGGGCGGCTTTGGTCTGACCTGATCCATTTATAATTTAAGCATCAGGCACAGCATCCAAGCAAATGCATTTCTGATCTTCAGGTTCAGGAAAGATCCCGAGTTTATAGGTCACAACTGGCAGCAGACGAGACAGTCGCAGCAGGAAAGGAGCTTTGCTAGGATTAGGAAGAGCTAGGAGGCGCCCGTGGATGTGTATCTGTGATTCTTGAGCTGGGTGTAATAGTTCACACAAGGTACTTATAGTCCTACCTTATAGTAGTGCAACTCACACGTACAGTGGTGGTTGAAGTTTCTCAAATTTTATTGGGGCACAAATGACAACGCGTTTCGCGGCCAAGCCGCTTCCTCAGGTCTATGGGTGTGCCTTTAAATACAATATAGCAAAAGTCAGGATAGACACCCCTCTGAACATATGCATATGGCGACATATGTTTTATCCTTTTAGGTACCGCTGTACCCTCCGTAATAACTTTAATTTTTTAATAATTTTTTTTAATTTCTAAATATGGATTTTGTATGGATGTATTTATTATTTATTATTGTTGTTTATGTTTATGTTTGATGTTCAGAGGGGTGTCTATCCTGACTTTTGCTATATTGCTATATTTTAACACCGTTCCAACACTACCACCTGACGTATGCTCAGACGCTAATTGCCCCAGTGTGTGTGAATGAGCCACATTTACCACTAATCATGGTTCACGGTAAATGCAAACGCGGTGCATGCAGCTTTTTCACTATTTTCAAGCGATCGTAATGTTGAAAAAGTGCTAATCGTGATCGCACAAAAATCACAAACTAACAAATAAAGCATTTTACTGTGAAAATCGCCACCGCTGGCGTTTTGCGTTCCCCCAATGTGAATGGGCCCTAAAGGTTCGCATACATGCTAGTCTAGCATGTGTGCAAGCCTTTATCCGGGCCGATGGTCGTCTATCAGCCCAGATGGTCATTTGGTGAAATCTCAGCTGAGAATCTGGCATTCGTAAAGTCGCCATCTTGACATTTAGCAATCTGACACCACCAAATCACTTAAAGTGAACCTCCGGACTAAATCTACTCAGCAGAACAGATAAGGCTTAGTGTTTCTTTAACAGTTTCACAGCATCAGAACTTTGTTTTTCTTACCATCATTTTTAGCTGCATTTTAACTAAGCTCCACCCAAAGAAAAAAAGCCTGGGCTTTTTTTCCCCTGATGCTGTGCAAAGCATGGTGGGATTTCCTATGTTGTTCACGTTGCCTAGCAACTGGGAGAGGTGATCAGGACACAGGACAGTTGGAACTGTGTCTGATGCTCCCTGTCACCTCCTTTCAACCAAAAAGATGGCTGCCATCATGAAATCAAACATTTGATCTTTTAAAAACAGTGTGGGTAAGAGATTACCCATTTTAATTAACATAACTAATGCAACTTAATGACTATGTTTAGGCTGGAGTTCTTCTTTAACCACTGGATATCTAGCTCCATGTTCTTCAACTTACCCTGCTGGCCAAAAGCCACTCGTGTGCAGTTCATCCAACCTCCCCATCTGTCACATATTGCTTGTGTACAGCTATGTACAGTGTCTATAGCTTGTGTGCTCTGTCTTGATGCTGTATGCCCTGTTCTTAGATGAAACTGGGACCAGTCGCATCCTAGCCACACGCAGTCCACGTCATGTACCACCCCCCGTGTATTGTACCAATCTGTGGCAGAGAGCATCCTGGGCATGCGCAGTTAGGATAAAATTGGAAGTATGCATGCCCAGGATGCTCCCAGCAATGGTTACTACACAGCCGTGTTGGAGAAAGTACAGAGAAGTGCCCTGGATGGACAGCGCATGCACCCTAGAGATCTCACCTGAGTTCCGAAACGCAGCATACAGCGGCAAGATGGAAGGCCGGAGACTACAACAAGTCTGGAGTGGTCCAAAGAGAGCCTATGGATTTTACTTTAGGCACAGGATCTGTGTACATATTCCAACATGTCCATTCCATTTGAAGCAACAGAATGCAAAGTTACCGGCCTGCAAAAGCTTTACGGATTGGAAGTTGCACATGCCATAATGGCTACACCATAATGACAGGTCTGATGAAACATTTCTGACCGAGAGGTTTGGGCTGTATACTGAGCAACATACGCACTGCCAGAGTCCCCAAAATGGACCAGTTGTAGTGTGAACCAAGCCGAATCCTTTCCCCAACACAAACCTCATTTATCTCAGCAGAGAATGTATTGGTGGCAACATCTAACAAAGTATCTGATGCATTATTACAAATGTACAGTGTTGCAAGAGATTAAGACAACTGTTACTTGCCTGGGATCGACGCCTGTACAGTCCATTACGGTTTACCAGAATCTTAGTTGGTGATCGGGAATGGAGGAACGGATTGAAGTGGTTGACCCTACAATTCTTTCTCCAAATCTAAGTAATAACCTTGTTGGCTCTGTGCAAAACAGTCCACCCAAGGTGAACCAGTGCTAGAGCTCGATTACAATCTGACTGTGTGTGACCAGGGTACTGTTTGGGCCCTTTCATGCTGCATACACTTCGATTAGACGTTCAAAGTGGAGGTGTGTTCTGCCGATCAAAAGGGCATTAACAGTAAATCGCAGTGTCCTGTACACAGAAGTGTGAATCCCCAATATTTTCTTTTAGTTTGCGATTGGGTTAAATCAACAGAAGTGCATGCAAATTGCATAGAGAACATTGTGCTATGTGATTTGCTTTGCGATCTCCCATTTAAGTAACAAACCAAAAACCACCCCTGTGCGACTTCTCATCGAGAATCTTAATCACCCGCCAACTGCGCCCATAATTGCGGTGAAATGCGCTTGTAAACTAGTAACAATCGTGATTTAGTGTGGAAGGGCCTTTAAATGTCTGCAAGGAGAGCTCATGCTTCATAACATAGTAAATAGTCCGTAAGCGGAGATCCTGCAGGGCTCAATAGCCTTGCTCCGACCTAGCCAATACCTTTGCTATGACCTCGCTATTTTAATCAGAATATTACAGGCCGGATTTACATATTAATGCTGACAGGATATGTAAAAAAGGATTCAGGACTATCCCAAGAGCTGCTTCACTAGAAAAATAGCTATGAATATTGAAATGCGACTAAAGGCGATAATTAAGGCAAAAATTCAGTGTGTGTAGTAGGCCTGAAGGATAAATCGAATTTAAACCAAAATTGCGATCACCAAGATCACAATTTCGTAATCGTCAAAGCGGCGATAATCGCAATCACGTCATTTCCACATGGGGGGGTAGGAAGTTCGAAGCAGCGGTTCAGACTTCCCCAAAGTCGTGCGGCCCGCAGTGTTGGACATACCTTCCGCACGAAACTTTCCGCTGTCCGCCCTCTATTGTCTGCCGGCTCTTGTGCTTGGCAAAACTCCGGCTTCCTGTAAGTCACATGACACAGGAAGTATTCCGTGCATTAGAGCCTGCAGGAGGCGAAGTGGATAGACTGGCATCGCTAGACTCGTGGTGGAAGCTATGTCCAGAACTGATGCAGCTTGGGAGGGAGAGAGAGAGAGAGAGAGAGAGAGAGAGAGAGAGAGAGAGAGAGAGAGAGAGAGAGAGAGAGAGAGAGAGAGAGAGAGAGAGAGAGAGAGAGAGAGAGAGAGAGAGAGAGAGAGAGAGAGAAGATATATACAGCGGTCAAGAGGGGGAATAAAGAGGCAAAGGGGGCACAAAGAGACAGGGGGACAGAGGAGGAACAATGCTTGATTTGAAGGAAATCGTGAATCAAATCGTAATTTCAGACAGAAAATCGCTCAATTCAATTTTTTCCTAAAATCGTTCAGGCCTAGTGTGTAGTTAGAAAAGCATTTAAAAGGTGGGGGCGTGGCCTGCAGCGTGCGTGGATGGTAGCCTGAGAGAAGAGCTCCGTCACATAACCTCAAAAAACGGCACATATCAGCCAACAAAGTGACAGAATGCAGCCCGATCCTGAAGGGGAACTGCCCATGGACCTGGAGGCAAGCAGAAAGCGGAAGAAAAGCCTGAATAAACCGCAAAAACTCACGGATTTCTACCCGGAGCGGCGGCGCACTACTGCCTCACCCCATCAAGATGGCGCTGAGAAAGACGGCCAGCCACATGACGCGCCGTCTGCAGAGAACCAGATCACCGCAGCAGACGGGACTCCAGCCATAGAAGAGGCAGAGATCACACAGCACTCCGACACTGAAGACTCACCCCCGGACGGCTCTCCCACACTGCGGAGCCCAGTTAAATCAAAACTGAGGCTGTCAGAAAACTTCAGCACAACGGCTAAGGTAGGCCAATCAGATCACAACCCCAGCCATACGAGCGTAGCACCACCATCATGCCTGTTAGAAGATCTCCCTACCACTGAACAACCCCTTACACAAGAGAATATGAAGCACATGCTTCTAATGCTGAAAAACTCACTGGCAGCAGACTTTACAGCTCTCTCAAATTCTGTGAGCTCCTCAATCAGTGAAATGGAAAATAGAATCTCCTCTGCGGAGGATAAAATATCAGTCATCACTAGAGAGCACAACAAAATGATAGACTATTTTGATCACAATAATGACGAGATGGAACAAATGAAAAGAAAGCTGATTGATCTTGAGGATAGAAACAGGAGACAGAACCTTAAAATAAGAGGAATTTCTGAGGGGGTCACAAATGATCAGCTTAAACAATACCTATTTAAATTTTTCAAAACCATCTCCCCACACACGCCTGAAAAAGAAATCATCTTAGACAGAGCGCACAGGGTCCCAAAACCCAAACACTTGCCAGAAAATATACCAAGAGACGTGGTGCTAAGATTTGCTTTCTACCATGTCAAAGAAGCGATATTACAGGCGCTCAGAAACAACAAAAATATACCAGAAATGTACAAGCAAATCCAAATCTTCCCTGACCTATCCCAAGCCACTCTCAAATTCAGGAAAGATATGAAGAATATAACAGCCACATTAATCAACCACCAGATTCGCTACAAGTGGGGCTTTCCCCTCAAACTCCTGATTACCAAAGCAGGAATAAACTATACCATCCAAAGTGTGGAGGAAGGCCTCCAGCTCATAAAGAAATGGAAGATTAAGCTGGATGTTGCAACACCTCCCGCCTTCAGCAAATCGCTTCCCCAACAAAACAAGAACATCTTTGACTGGCATACTACCAAAAAATGAAAGAGGTTTTTCTTTTACATCTGTGTTACCCGAAAAGGATACCTTCTTCTGGTGCCCATCTTCCCTTGGTAGGATCACAAGTTCGGATCCACCCTGGCCCCCACTTCAGCCTTTTCACTTATAAAAGTGATGAGCTCTGTCCATTTTGACTTACTCCCTTTGTTCAAGTTGACACTACAGGTTTATTTTTTAACTTCTGAAAATGTTGTTCAATTGGCTGCTACAATAAATCATACTTCTCCAAGAACGGATATCTACTGGCGGACCCTAAAAAAGCTTTGCCTTCACCACCTATCTCCAACAGCCACTTCTCCTATAGACAATGGAACTTAAGTTTACCTCCATAAATGTCAACGGTCTCAACTCCCCGATTAAAAGATTCACATTAAATAAAGAATTAAAGAATCTCAATACAGATATAGTGCTAGTCCAAGAGACCCACCTCCTCGACAGAACGGAACACTACTGTAAATTAAAAGACTTTGGAACGGTAATATTTCATAACTTTCATAAAAAGAAAAGAGGTCTATTGGTGGGTTTCCACCAAAAACTCACAGTTCAGATTAAAGAAAGCATAAAGGACTCACAAGGTAGATATATAATAGTTGTTTGCTCAATTGAAAATCAATTAATGACTATTGTCAATGTGTACGCCCCTAACACCAGGCAACTTTCTTTTATTAAGGCCATGATCCGTAAGATTAATCACCACAAACAAGGCCAACTGATCATTGGAGGCGATTTTAATATCTGTATAGACCCCAAAACAGATTCCACACACCCAAATAGAGTACACACGCCCTCATTGCTTAAAACAACACACCTGGAAGATCTTTATGACCCTTGGAGAACTATGCATGCCTCAGAGAAAGACTTCTCCTACTATTCAGCAGTACATAAATCCTGGTCTCGCATAGATTTCTACTTAGTAGACAGAAATACCCTTCTAAAGTGCAAAAACACTGAGATCCATAATATAACGTGGTCTGACCACTCCCCGATCACACTAACACTACAAATTAATGGGTATCAGCCCTCCACCAATTCATGGAAACTAAATAATTCTCTGCTCATGTCTGAATCAGACCAACAACTAATTAAAGAACAGCTGAGAGAGTACTTCGCAATAAACGAAAATGAAGGTACCAGCCCGGTTAGTATATGGGCAGCACACAAGGCTTATGTCAGAGGGTTTCTGATAAAAATGGGAGCCAATAAGAAAAGAAAAAGAGGGGAAAAACTGAGTCAAATATTGGACCAGGTTAAGTCACTGGAGGCCTCCCTTAAACAAAAATTCTCTAATGAAATCCAAACCAAGCTATTTAACGCTAAACAAGAATTACGTTTACTTATGCTGGATGATTACCAACATATGATCCAGAAAGCTAAACTCTCTCATTACTCCCAAAACAATAAGGCCAGTAAAAAACTGGCAAACCTAATCAAACATAGACAGGCCAAATCTAGAATTAAATGTATAATTCATCCCCAAACAAAAGAGAAAATATACAATCCCAAAAAAATTGTGGACGCCTTCAGTGACTTTTATGGTACACTTTACAATCTAAAGACTGACCCAAACACTCCCCAACCCACAGATCATATTATCACAACATTTTTAGATTCATTAACTATACCACAAATATCGAGTGAACAACTTAAAAGTCTCAATGAAGAGATATCAGTTGATGAGATTTATTCTAGTATTAAAGAAATGAAACTAAACAAAGCCCCTGGTCCAGATGGGTTTACCAACAACTATTACAAAACATTCCAAATACTATTGGCTCCCAGACTCTATAAACTATTTAATACCTTCACCCAACAGGGTTCTCTCCCAAAAGAATTTCTAGAGGCTAGGATCTCCATTATTCCTAAACCGGGCAAAGACGAAACTAATACGGCTAACTATAGACCGATCTCACTACTGAACGGAGACACTAAATTATTCTCCAAGATTATAGCCTCCAGACTTCTAAAAATATTGCCTTGTATTATAGGATTAGACCAAGTAGGTTTTATGAAGGGAAGACAGTCGAGTGATGGGACCAGAAGGTTTATTGATCTCCTCAGATATGCAAATGTTCACAGAATGCCTTCTCTGTATCTATCCCTAGATGCAGAGAAGGCATTCGACAGGGTGCATTGGGGCTTTTTGTCGCAGACTTTGTCAAAATTTGGATTAGTGGGTAACATTAAAACAAATATGTCATTATATACTTTCCCCACAGCATCGGTGGCATCCTCAGGGTTTACTTCAAAGACTTTTTCAATAACAAATGGAACTAGACAGGGGTGCCCCCTGTCCCCCCTTATATTCATCCTCATAATGGAAACATTGGCTATAGCGATTAGGAATAACCCACTCATCAAAGGTATAAATGTGGCGAATCACACCCACAAAATTGGCCTATTCGCCGATGATACTATACTAGCAGTAACAGATCCAGAGAACACCATGCCACACCTAATAAATACTTTAGAAGCTTTTTCTCAAGCCTCCTACTACAAAGTCAATCAAACAAAATCTTTAATTATGGCAGTACACATTCCCTCTCAAATCACCAACAACTTAAAAGCAAAATATCCCTTTCCTTGGGCAAATAGCTCACTAAAATACCTAGGCATTACGTTATCCAAATCACATCATAACCTCTTTAAGGATAATTATATACCACTCCTGCAAAAGCTGAAAAATGAACTACAAAATCTCGTAGTACACAATCTTTCCTGGGCGGGTAGACTAGCAGCATATAAGATGCAGACACTTCCCAAAATAACCTATTTATTCAGAACAGTCCATATCCCAATTAAACAAAGCTTTTTTAGAGACCTCAATAAAATAGTATCCGAATTTATATGGCAAGGAAAACACCATAGAACTAAACTATCTATACTGACTATACCCAAAACACATGGAGGCATGGGTGTCCCATGTCTTAAATCCCTATACATGGCCTGCAACTTGGAAGCCTCCAGAGCCTGGTGGCAGAAATCACCTGCAAATCCCCTATGGATACAAATAGAAACACAAATACTCCAGAAGGACCCTGAAGCCTTCTTACTGGCTAGCTTAATCAAAACCAATATTAAAATCCCTCCCTTCCCTACAATTCAAGCCACAGTTATAGCATGGAGACATCTACACCAACAAGCTAAAAAAGGAGAAAACAATCCCTAAAATCCCATTAACAGTGGTCCCCTGTTTAATAGACAATGTAAATATCACGAAATGGAAGACTGCGGGCATAACACACCTTGACCAGCTAATATATAAAGGAAAATTCAAAACCTTCCCCCAAATCACAGAACAATTTAGTATTCCCTCAACGGAACTCCATACGTTTCTACAGCTCCAACACCTCTGGAAAGATACTAAGAACAGCATACCTTCTATCCCCAAAAACATCATGCAATATGTAAAAGCCCCCTTCCCTCTACGCAAAGGGATTAAATTATGCTATGATACACTGATAGCAGACAGGGAAGAACAATTATCCAGTCATATTGGAAAATGGTCTCAAGACCTTCAATCTCCAATTTCCAAATTAGACATCCAAAGGGCTACTAATAACTTAACTCACTACTCTAGATGTGCCACCCATTGGGAAACACTCCAAAAAATTATACTAAGATGGTACTATACACCACTGCATATCTCTAAATTCTCTCCACTAACATCCCCTCTCTGCTGGAGAGAATGTGGGCTCCCAGGCTCCCTAATACACATAATGTGGCATTGTCCATTTATAAAAGGTATATGGCAGGATATTAATAGATTCATTATCACAAACATTTGGGATGAATTTTCACTGACCCCCAGACTAGCCATACTCCATCTAGATCTTAATACAATCCCTATAAATTACCGCCTTGAAATAACCCATATCCTTTGTGCAACAAGGCACCTGATTGTCTCCTCCTGGAAAACTAAAAACTGCCCAACTATCACCCAAATTATAGCTCTATATAAAGTAAATGTCGCTATGGAGTCGAAGCTTAAAAATAAAAGCAATACACAGGCCTGATACTCTACGACCATACTAATTATTTAAATAAAGGCCACTCCAACGACACAAACCCCTGTAGATTGAGTAGTTAAATGTTTATTAACACTCAGATCTTAGATGAGATTATCTAATTTAGACAAAATTGCAGCAGCCAATAGTTATTCGTTGTTCTCAGTTCTTTGTTTTATGTTCTGGTTTTCTTAATATATCTTTGTAGAATACTGTAGAATATTCTAGGATTTTTATATTTGCATTTACGGCTACTATTATCAAAATTCGCTACAAAACCAACAACATTTTGCGCTATAGTTAACCGTAACATGGTAGTTGTGTCCACAGCAATACCGATGTTAGAATAGAATACCAATGTAAAAATGATTTACCATAATGTAATAGATGATGGAGATGTACAAGTATGTCCAGCTATACTTAACTCTGAAAGCTGAATGAGCCTATTCATTCTGATGCATCCTGTAAACAATTATCTATTGCAATGTCTCTATCTGTAAACTGTTTATCTTTTATCCAATAAAAATTCAATGTTAAAAAAAAAAGAAAAGCATTTAAAAATGCCAAACCTGTATCAGTCTATGCTGGCTTTTACCCATGAGCCGGATGTTGTGGTAACTACAGAAAAGCAAGAAAACTGAGGCTGGGTAAAAAAAGAGGAAAAAAATGCAAAAAAAACAAAATCAAACATGGCAGACTGAAATATAAAGAGACCAACAGAAGAATAATGAGTGGGCCTGAGGCCAGGAGAGCAAGCGAGCAAGCCGGCGCAAGGCCAGGAAAGCAAGCGTGCAAGCCAGGAGAGCAAGCCGGCTGAAGTCAGGAGAGCAAGCCTACAACCCAGCCCAAAGCAAAGCGAGCAATCAGGCAAGCCGGCCTGAAGGATAGATGAGCAGGCATGCAAGCTGACCCATGGCTAGGCAAGAAAGCGTACAGACTGACCTGTGGCTAGAACAAGTGTGCATGCTGGCCTGAAGCAAGGAAGCAAATGTGCAAGCTGGCCTGAAGCAAGAAGAGCAAGTGAGAAAACCTGCCAGAGGAAAGAAGCCCACCTGCACCAAGAAGCAGGGCCAGATTTGGACTCTTTACCGCCCTAGACCACTGTCACCAGTTTCTCCCATTCAGTATAGGAAGCAAGATGATCCCTCCCCCCTTCCCTCTAGTATAGGTAGCCAGCTGACTCCCTTTATCCCTCCTCCCCGCCTTTCAGTAAAGGTAGCCAGCCAAGATGGCTGCTGCACAGACAGCTAGCAGCAGAGTACAGAGGTCAGGTGCTCGTCTGATCACCCTGCATTGCAGCATTTGCAAGCTTGCAAATGCTGCACCAGTTTAGCCTGCTGCTTTGGTGCCCTTCCTCATGTGGTGCCCTAGGCCACGGCCTAGGTGGTCTTGGCCTAAAGTGGGAGAGAATGCAAGCTAATAAGCCCGCCAAACAGCAAGAAGAGCAAGCCTGCGCATGCAACAGTGAATGAGGAAAATGATTAAAGAGCATGGATGGAAGCATGGGAAAAAAAAAAAAAAACAGAGGAATGCATGAAAAAGTGTCAAGGTAGGGAGAGAAAAGGGGAGGGGGAGAGAAAGGGAAGCAACAGAAGAAAAAAAGCAAATGGCATCAATGCTGCAATTTATTTTGCGCACTCCCCATGCCAAGACAGTTACACACAGGAAAATGCAGTTATTACATATTTTGTTCAGACAATGAACACGCAAGCCATTAACGTTCACTGATCTCATCAAGAGACCTCTGAGCATTCTGTACAAAAAGTGTCCACAAAGGATCCTACATTTAAAAAAAAAAAAAAAAAAAAAAAACAGCCGTACATTCGAATGACGACAAATTTATACGTTTTTTCCAAAAAGCGAACAGATCTAAATACCTCATGTCAGGATATCTCCGTCCCCTTAGGGGAATCAATGCATTATTTAACAGATGCCAGGGCCTAATCGGCATAGGCGCTTTATACATGCATTCGGCATAGAAGCTTCTGTTCTTTTTTTCTGTTTTTTTAAGGGAAGAAAAAAAAAAAATAGGCCCTTGTTTCTCCTCATTAAAATAGTTTTCTTTCTCCTTGGTTAATGAGGGATAGTTTTTTATTTCTCTCTTCTACTGTAAAAAAAACTGCAGCAAGTCTTTTGAACACGAGTCAGAGCGATAGGCCCCTGGTTTCATCCTACGAGAAGAAAGCCAAAAGACAGAAAATTACACCGCTTTAATTGATTAAAGAAAAGCTCTGCGGTAATGAGCCCGGTTTGAGAAGATGTTTGTCGTTCAAACAGCGTTTGATCCGATAACAGGGAGGTAAATTCTCAACATGGACAAACGTCGCATCCAGCGTGGCTCCCCGGTTTATTTACCCCGCTTGCAACTTTGTTCTCGCTCGGAATTTTCGGGGCTTTCAATTAACGAGCAGGCGAGGCGCGCTGCGAGATGCAGCCTGTTTTCTCTTCCAATTAGGTGACCATTAGTTAGACCGCGCTGAGCGGTGGGAGGGGAGCACAGCAGACACGAGGGAAAGGGACCGCGCCACGGGTCAGCCGATAATGGACTGAAGGAGACGTTCTCCAAGACAGGCAAAAGAATCAGAACATTTCAGGGTATTCCCACTGACAGCTGCAACTAGTGCGGAACTTTCTAGAAACTTTTTTCCTCTCAGAAAGCCAGCAAGGGCCTTGATATGGCTAGAGGGAAGTCCCAAGAGGCTGGAGGCGATTGTTTCGGTGACAGCAATTTTGTGCCAATACTGTGGGTTGGGGCAGGATATAAGACTGACTTATACAGTCTACTTTAGTGTAATCAGGTAATCAAACCAGATTTTTAAGAAAAAAAAAATAAAATAATGAGTTTGCCCGCCAATAATCTAAAGGTGTACAAAGGTCTCTGTTGAAATCCCCCCCCCCCCATGTGACGTCTCTCCAGCACCACTTTGTCTGCAGCCTAGTGACATGTGAACACACAATTGCACCCAGCCACTTAGGGTTAATAAAGAATTGGGTTGTCAGTGACAATGAATACTAGTCAGATTTTACCTCATCTTTATCTTAGCAGGCCATACCTGCTCTCACTATTGGGCTTCAAGGAAACCCCTACATTTAACTTATTTGATTCACACTCAGAGTCCTGCTCATTTGCATAACAAGTTATAATGAGTGCGAACTGCATTGGATACTGGATAGAGACTTTATTCTAACTTACTTAGTGCATGCAGGCTTTGTATTACAATATTCATTTACAACACTGCACTGTGAACAACCCCATAGACTTGTATGGGCAATGAGTGGACATGCCTTATTACCCCTCCCTCTTCCACAGTAGGAAGCCACACTGCTGTTCCTTCCTCCCTCTTCCACAGCATGGGGCCCTGCTGCTGCCGCTCCCTCTCCCACAACAAAGGGCACGCTAATGTTCCTACAGCATGGGACCCCACTTCCGCTCATCCCTCTTCCACAGGAGAGGACCGTGATACTACTACTCCCTCTTCCAAAGCATGGGACCCAACTGCCACTCCTCCCTCTTCCACAGCAGAAGACCACGATACTCCTCCCTCTTCTACAGCAGGGAGCCACACTGCTGTTTCTTCCTCCCTCTTCCACAGCACCAGTTCCTGTTGCTGCTGCTTCCCCTCCCACAACAAAGGGCACGCTAATGCTACCCTTTCACAGCTTGGAACTCCACAGCCGCTCTTCCCTCTTCCACAGCATGCAGCCCCGCTGAAGCTCCTCTCTTTCACAGCAGAGGACCGTGATACTACATCTTTCACAGCAGGGAGCCACACTGCTGTTCCTTCCTCCCGCTTCCACAGCACGAGTTCCTGTTGCTGCTGCTTCCCCTCCCACAACAAAGGGCACGCTAATGCTACCCTTTCACAGCTTGGAACTCCACAGCCGCTCTTCCCTCTTCCACAGCATGCGGCCCCGCTGAAGCTCCTCTCTTTCACAGCAGAGGACCGTGATACTACATCTTTCACAGCAGGGAGCCACACTGCTGTTCCTTCCTCCCTCTTCCACAGCAGAGGGGCCCACTACTGCTCCTCCCTCTTCCACAGAATGGAGCACCAGTACTGCTCCTCCCTAATCCACAGCAGGTAGCCCACTACTCCACCTTCTCCCCCTCCCACCTTTCCCCAGCAGGAGGTCCTGAAGCTGCTCTTCCATGTGTACATGTTCCAGCCGCAAGGTAAATTTTACCACAGGTAGAAGCCGAGAAACTGCCCCGCGAAAATCGAGGAATACAACTAATTCCGTACAGATTCCCCTATAGTTTTTTTCTTTGGCTGCATGATTTAGGGTTCGACTATTGCCAGCTTCCAAATTACGGAACATATGGACTTAATTTGGGCTGCGCAGCTATAGCTGTAATTAACTACCGCCTATGGCAGTGCCCAATTCGGCCACAGCATGGCACCAAAACAACCTAAGTTCTGCAGCAGGAAGCGTCTCTGCTGCTCCCGCCTCTTCTGCCACAGTAGGGGGTGCTGCTGCACCTCCCTCTTCCATAGCAATCCCTTCCTTTTCGTACAAATTTGTGTTCTGTTTCTGGTCCCTTCTTTACAGCAGGGGGTGTTGTAGCACTTTCCACCTATTTTACAGCAGGGGACTCTACTGGTCCCTTCTCTTCTACAGCAGGCCTCTGCCATTCCCTTCTCACCGGGTAGAGGTGTCAACCCCACCCAGTGTTATGCCTATGGCACCTCTGTGCATAAAGCCTGCAGTAAAGGTTTATGTATTTTCATCAACAGAAAAGGAAAAAAAGTCTGGTCTCTGAGGAAGCAGGCATTGTGCTTGCGAAACGGCTGTCAGACCGCCCTTTTCTTGAAGCTGTATCTGTCTTTGGTGGGATGAAATACATTGGTGGCATTTTGCAACGCATCTGGTGCCCGGAAACTTCTTTTGTTGTTGATGTGGATATATGATCTGGAGTCACAGCGAGTTACCATCTACCCCCCAGAAGGTCTGTCTGTTTTTTTCTTGTGCTGATCTCCTTTACCTCTGATATTTTGTTTATGTATTTTCATATTGCACTTCCCACTGCATAAAAAAAACAATCATACATTTCAAATTGACAATGACATGCTTAGTTCTCTTTAAATAAGACACCTGATACATGAACGACAACAGAAATTGTTAATTATGTTCTTGGGACCTCGGAATGTGTTTTCAGGGTGTCATTTGTCAAGAATATTGGCATGAAGACATTGCAGCCACTACAATCCCTTCAAGAACACTAAAAAATATTTCTTTTTACCCCCACTGGGAATCACACAGTAAGACCAGGCTAGCGAGCAGCTTGTAGGATTTCTGCTTGCGTTGGAAGAAAATTGGCAGGAAACAGTTTGAATTGGAGTACTTACTATGACTGTGTGCAGCTAACTCTATATATGCTGTTTGCAGTGCACCTTGCGATAAGCTACTGTACAAAGCAATGGAAAGGAGAGAGGGCGCTTCCCTGTGTTCCCCGGATCAGTAATCTCTCAGCATCAGTTCCACTTTGCTGTTACACAGAAGGTGGAGTAATGGAATGAACGCCAATCTGTCATGTATATGGCACTTGGCAGCAACCCTTAAAGCTGCCACAGCAAGATTAACTTCTGGTTGTACTAAGTGGCAATCTCTAGGATTGGAATATAAAATACTCAATGCTAGAACAGGACCTAAAATGAAAAAGATGGTTCAGTGCTACGCTCTGTATTTATACTTCAGATCAGCCTGTAGCGAGAGCTACGAAGGCTGCCATATTTATTTCTTATACAATGCTCATTGTTTGGCTCTTCTGATCCTTGTGGCTTTAGAAGTGTCTGAATTCTACATCTGAAATTAGCATATAGTTATACAGTACATGCCCATACACTCAGATTGCTACACAACTTGGCAAACAGAATCCCTTACCGATCCCAATCTGATCAGGGAGGATTTGAATCCCTCCATACACTGCAAAGATTCTTCATTGGATGTCACCATAAAAATCTATCGAATTGCAGCAGTGAACTGTTCGATGCAACGCAACACTGTGGGCCACCAATTTACTGTAGTGTCCCACTGACAAATCCTCCACCCTGCACAATGTGCAATAAATTTTTTGCTTTAAATTGAAATGTCGATCAGTGCAGCATGTGTGTAAAATGAAAAAAAAATGCATGTATGAGCTGCTTTAGTGTGGTACAACTTTAGTCGGAGCATCTAATGTGTACACTTCTGGGTCTGTGGGACCTTTTCACCAACTTGCCCCACTTAGGTTAGGTTCACATGGAAAAGAAGAACATTCCGTTAATGCGGATCCGAGATGAAAATCTATTTATGACAAGTAACTTGTCTATATATCTTAAGGTTTAGATCGTTTACACAGCAAATCTAGCTGCAAACCGTTTCAACAGTTTAGGATTATTTATTCCTGTGATACAATGCGAGCGGCCATGTCCTCTGTCACATTACACACAGGCAAGCTGATCTGTATCTCCAGCCCTCAGCCTGTGAAAACGTCACTCCCCTCTCCTTCTCCCTCCTCCCCTCTGCCTCTGAAATCTCTAGCTATTAACAACCTCCTGCCCAGACTGAGCTGCCATAAGCCCTTGCTACACAAGTCTAAGAGTGCCAAAGCACTCTGGAGAAGCTGTGGGCGTGGCTTGTTTAGTTTATAGGGAATTCGAGTATTAAACCAAAAAAAACGCATTTGGCTTGAGGAACGCCCTATAAACTATAGGAAAGGAACAATTATGCGATAAGTAAAAATTTATCTCAAATCCACTAAGCAAAAGAAAAACTGATCGCATATTGCATTGTAATAGGATCCATTCACATTAGTCCGTTTTGGTTAGCGCACCACAACTTTGGTCCCCGTACGTCGTTTCTGGATTGGACAGATGAAGCGGAGGGTGATCGAATCAATGCTAGTCTCCAAGAACGGATACCTAATGTTAAACTGATCTATTTAAAAGGTGTTCAAGTTTTTTTTTTCCCCTAAAGTTTCACTTACCTGGGGCTTCTACCGCCCCCCCCTGCAGAAGTCCTGTGCCCAGGCCGGTACTCAAGGATCCTCTGGTCCCCAGACACTGCTTAGCTTCCCAGACTTCCGGCCATTGCGCCTGCGCGGCCCTGGCCACCCACGTCCTCCTGCACACGCGCAGTATGAGAAAACTGCCTGAGCAGGATGCTCCCGGGGGCCAGGGCCACGCAGGAACAGTGGCCGTCGACTTGTAAGTCAGTGGAACTGAAAGTGACCCACGGTGGGGAACCAGATCCTTGAGTACCGGCACAGGACTTCTGCAGGGGGACCCAGGTAAGTGAAACTGGAAAAAAAAAACCTAAAGAACCCCTGTAAATGGAAAGCAGATCAGTTCTTACAGGGCCAGTTTTTCATCTGGTACAGTGTGAGCCAGTCCTATCGTCTAAGGCAGGGAGCACACTTATTAGAATTGTGGGTGGTTTGTCGCATTTGGGGAAACCCACTGCGCTGCATATTAGGATTCAAGTCCATAGCCCACTCAAGAATATGGGGTTCTCTTTCTAGGCCTTTTTTGTTTTTACCAGGTTTGGGAAATTGATTTCTACACATCGCGCATTAGCATTTTGTTGGAGAAAAAGAAAAAAAAATTGCAAGTTAGAAACACACACCCCTCCCTCACCCCCCCCCCCCCCAAAAAAAATCCCAGTGCACCAAGTAAGTGTCCGGGATAATGTATGGACTGTGCAATTTGCCTAAAGTGTATCCCTTCTATGACTCCACCATTGAAAAAAAAAACAAACAAAAGATGCAAACCAGAAGAGCAGTTCTTACTTTAGCAAGGGACTAAAACTTGGAATCTGTCTATATTCTTCCCTGCGCTCCAACACGCAACATCTCAAAATCATTTTACAGGGAAGAAAAACATGGCATGAAGTTTTAATGGGGGTCTTCAGTTACAGATAGAAGACGGGATGACTTCTCTCGCTTTTAAAAGGGAAACAATTATGCAGAGAGCGGTTCTGCTCCAGCACGAGAGATCGCCAACATTAGAAGACAACAAATGAGTCAGTTGCCATAAGCAGCAAACATTCGGCGGCAGCTACACGATGTCTCCTTCTACATGTTGGCCAGAAGCAGCTTCACAGGCATCTTCCAGCTGCTTTCAAATCCTTATTTTCCTTTTCCTTTTTTGCCTTGACAATGGCTTTTTCTTTTACCTTCATTATTTTCTTGCTGCGCTCTTTATTTTATTATTATGAAGACGTTACGTGACGCTCGGGCATTTCTGCTGTAAGTGATGTTTTAATTATCCTCGCCCTGTTTGGAGTGTTCCCGTTTTGGTTGGCTCTGGGTTTCATCTTCGGAATACATTTTCCCTTAGGGAGAACGCGGACTGAGCAACAGAGAACCCATCAAACTTGTCCTTGATTCTCATTTCAGCTGACAGGGGAAGCACTGTTTGATGGGATCAGCAGAATGGGGCCCTGGGAACGGGGGGGGGGGGGGGGGGGGGGTTAAAAACGAGATTATAATCTAAAGTGCTGCTTTGAGAAGGCAGACAGAAAAAAAAAATTAAAGAATGTAAACGTGTTTTTATACTAGCTACTTCATGGAGTGTGTAACCTGTAGGTTATTTTAAGCACACTTGAGTAGAAGTACACAAGGATCGGATCAGAAATTTAGTGTACTATTAAAGTGGAACTAAACTCGGAACTTTCCTCTCTGCTCTAAGACATTAGCCTCACAAGTCTTGGGGCCTACTTCCACTGCACGCAGAATGGATACAGGAAAAAAAATTGACTCCAATGAATGTCTATGGGCCCATTTCCAGTACACGTGATTTTTCTGATGCAGATTTTCCCATAGGATTGGAGTCAGTTTTCCTGCATACATCTGCATGTAGTGGAAACCGGCCCTTACTCCTCCATACTTCGTACAACATGTGTGCCAAAGTGCTGAGAGCTGCAAAGGAGTGATAAGCATTGGATATCAGGAAAAGTGAAAGGAAATGAAAGAACATTTGCAAACTGGTTAAAAGCTTACATTTCAAATTAGGCTCAGCATACACTGCAGATTTTGTTTACTATATACATTAACCACTTCACCACTGAGGGGTTTTACCCCTTAACCACCAGAGCAATTTTCACCTTTCAGCGCTCCTTCCATTCATTCGTCTATAAATGTATTACTTATCACAATGAAATGAACTATATCTTGTTTTTTCCACCACCAATTAGGCTTTCTTTAGGTGGGACAATTATGCCAAGAATTATTTTATTCTAAAATGTGTTTTAATGGGAAAAATAGGAAAAAATGTGGGAAATTTTTTTTCAGTTTTTGGCCTTTATAGTTTTTAAATAATGCAGGCTACTGTAATTAAAACCCATGAAATTTGCCCATTTGTCCCGGTTATAAAACCGTTTAAATTATATCCCTATCACAATGTTTGGCGCCAATATTTTAATTGGAAATAAAGGAAGTACTAGGAGGCTGAAAACTTTTTTCTCACAATGATCGCGCTGCTTATCGGATAAGCAGCGGATCATTGCGGGGCTTAGATCAACGAACAGGAATGGATTTCCCCGTTCATTGATCCACGGGCGAGCGGCCGGCGGCGTGTTTAATAGCGGGTGTGCGCGCTAGAGGGCGTAAAGTACGCATTTCTCTGTCCCTGGGGATAAACAGGATGGAAAAAGGGACGGAGAAATGCGTACACGTGGGGGTAAAGTGGTTAAAAGTTCTTGCTCTGTTTAGGTTCATACTGGAAGTAGCAAGTCACTATTAAGTGGGAGCATTATTGATCTTCTGGCATTCGTAAGGTCACAACCTTGAAAAATTCCTAAAAACTTCAGGATTTTCTTTTTTACCATTTCCATAAATTGAAATGAAGATACCCCATATATCCCCTCAAAATATGTTTTTTTTTTTTTATTATGTGTTAAAGTTGGTGTAGCTAGCACTAGGCTAGCTAAACTCCCAAGTGTCTTGCAGCGATCTACGGGAATCTTAGCCCATTCCTAATGGGAAAAAGCCTCCAGTTCACATTCTTAGGCTTGCGCGCTGCAACTGCTTTCTTTAAGTCCCACCAGAGGTTCTCAATCGGATTTAAGTCTGGTGACTGCGATGGCCAGTCCAAAATGTTCCAGCCTTTAATCTGCAACCATGCTCTAGTGGACTTGGAGGTATGCTTGGGATCATGGTCCTGTTGAGAAGGCCCAACGTCTCCCAAGCCTCAGGTTTGAAAATGTGATGCAGTCCGTCACAAACCTGAGGCTTGGGAGACGGACCTTTCAACAGGACAATGATCCCAAGCATACCTTCAAGTCCACTAGAGCATGGATGCAGATTAAAGGCTGGAACATTTTGGAGTGGCCATCGCAGTCACCAGACTTAAATCCGATTGAGAACCTCTGGTGGGACTTAAAGAAAGCAGTTGCAGCGCACAAGCCTAAGAATGTGACTGAACTGGAGGCTTTTTCCCATGAGGAATGGGCCAAGATACCCGTAGATCGCTGCAAGACTTGTGTCAAGCTATGCGTCACGTTTAAAAGCTGTTCTAACTGGAAAAGGATGTTGTACTAAGTACTAAGAATGAATGTCACTTGGGGGTTGAATAAAACTGATGTCAGCACAGAAAAGACATTTGTGGTTATTTCATTATAAATGTTATGTTATATTTGTCTGACTTACAAGTGCCTCTTTGATTTAACTGTAAACAAGATGACTGAAATGATGAAAATCTATGTCAAACTGGCCAAAACACTCAATTTCAGTGGGGGTTGAATAATTTTAAACTGTATGAAGTAGCATGGGTCTTGTGGCTCCAGCTTACTGCCCATGTGCGGGCTCGTTCACACTGCTACTGCGTGGCCACGCTGTGAGGGGAAGAGCTGCGCAGCCCCAATGGGATTAGACAATGCCTTGACAGCAGAGCCTGGAGGGAAGCCTCAATAGGATCCTGAGGCTTCCCTCTCTAGTAAAGTATCTCAATTTCTACCAGAGCTTCAGCTAGTGCTCCCTTTAAAGGTTATCCTGCTGAGTCCTTCCTTAGTGTAATATCTCTTTCATGGTCAGCTGCTCCTGTGCACCAGCTAGGCATGTGCTGGCACTCAGCATGGAAAAGTAGATGGACTGTTTTCCTATGAAGGTATATCGGAGCACAGCAGTTACAGTTTTCAAACGCGACATGTTGCGTTATCTTACCAGTGAGTAACAACTATGACACAAGTAGCGCTACAAACGCTGCCATAAGTTGCTTGAGGCTGAAGATAGAACATTTATATTGTGCTTTTCTCCTGGTGGAAGCAAAGCGCCAGAGCAGCAGACACTAGGGTGCCTATATAGGCCATAGCAGTGTTAGGAGTCTTGCCAAAGGTCTCCTCACCACATAGGTGCTAACTGAACCGGAAGAGCAGAGATTCTAACCCAGGTCTGTCGAGAGGCAGAGCCCTTAAACAGTACACTATCCAGCCACTAAACAGACGAGCGCGCAGTTCAGCCGCTGTGGAAAAAAAAGTGGCCTAAAGGAGTGTTATTAGTTTAAAAACACCAGGCAAGCTTTCAGTTGGTTGCATCTAAAAATCTTTTAACTGCAGTTAAGTGTGAAAAAAAATTAGACTTAAAAACTCCTTTGTGTAGGTTATAGAGTTGTTTTTTTTCCCCCTTACACAAGCCTAATTAACCACATCACCTTGGCTCAGCCGGCCTTTTATTTGTTCCCGGCCCGCACGGGTCACCCCGCTGTCTTCCGCCCCGCCACGAGACACGTTTTGCAAGTGGTTTTGAAATGCCAATCCGTGATGCATGTGCCTCTCTTAGCATTTCTTTGATTTATGTGCCGCATAGTGCAAAACGGCCAGGAAAGCAAATTAGACCAAAGCAACAGTGGCTGCGAGGGGGGAGAGGGGGCCCCTCCCGGGTTTATCAATCACTCGGAAATTTCCTCCGTTTCTGTAGCTTTCTCCTAGTTTGATATTTTAATACTGTGACCAATTTGGAGCTGTATCACATCTCATCTGTATCTTCAGCCCTGGTCTCCGGGATGCTTTGTCAGTGCTGCCGAATGTTGATAGAGACATTTGAATTGGTGATTTTAGTAAGGGCTTCTCACCTACACGCTCCATAGGTTTTAATATTTGATATGCGCTTCTACATCACCTGAAACCCGTAATGTATGTTAACTAAGGCCTTGGAAAGAGGTCCTGTAAATCGCTAACAGCAAAGCTAGTCAGATATTTGGATATAACCTGTTAGGATGAAGAGAAAGGGGCAGGACTTTTAGGCCCCCGTACACACTGCACGCGTTGCAGTCCAGATTTTGGCAACGCGTGCAGGAGGCTGCAACGCACAGAAACGGAAATGACGTTCGCTTGTACATGTTGCGTCCTGAACACATGGCCATCTGCGTTTCATCATGTGAACATGGCCTTACAGTACACAATAAACAGTCAAACAATTAGATTAATCGGTTTAAATGACTTAGCGGCGAAACAAAAAAAAAAAAAGGATCGGTAGAAGACCTCTCAGACTGAAAGTGTCTGAAGAATGCCCTTTTGGCTTCAAGGTTAGCACAATTTTTGAAGAAAATGTAACACTAGGCCCAGCATTCTAAACGCAAGGTAGGTTGTTGGTGGTTTAAATACATGCTTTACTCCGGTTATTGGGAGTCAAAATATTTATATACCTCTCACCAGTTAACCACAGTGCAGAACTGTATGCACAAATGGACCAAAAATGAAAAACCATAAAACTGAAAACCATAATCTCCCCCCCCCCCAAACCGTAAAATAATTCTGCTCCCTTCCAGACTGACTTATGAAATAGCCGCTTGTTACGACTGCTAATCAAGGGCCCTGCTCGCTTGACAACCTGCAAACAGGAAGGCCGGATCCCCAGGTAATGAAGCAAACGACAAGAAAACTGCATAAGCACCTGGTGAGCTGTTCAGCTGGCCGCTTTCCAGCACATCTATACGGAGCAGATACACGAAGCTTTTTCACCTGTTTGCTTGTTTTCACTTAGTTACATTTGTAACCTCCCAAAGAGCAAAAATATAATTTAATTAAGGTAAGAAAAGTTATATTGAAATGAAGTTAATCAGGAACAATTTACTTTGAGTAATTATTTTGCTTGTAAATGTGCTGAAAGGTTATTTTATCAATCAGGTGATAGACATTTATGAGTTTTGTGACTACAGCCCTTGATCCAGACCAGGCAGCAAGGCTGAATTCCTGGGATGGTAACAGTATTCAACACAACCATGCCATTGATGGTTCTGAATTGCTGCATGCTGCAGGCCTGTCCTGTCAATTTCTTTAGTGCTTTAAAGAGGAACTCCAGAGAACATAATGTAATTTAAAAAAAGTGCTTCATTTTTATAATTATGTATAAATGATTTAGTCAGTGTTTGGCCATTATAAAATCTTTCCTTCCCCCGATTTACACTCTGATATTTATCACATGGAGACATTTTTACTGCTGGCAGGTGATGTCAATGGACGTAGCTGCTGCTTGCTTTTTGGCAGTTGGAAACCGCTGTAAATCGCCATTTCCCACAATGCAATGAGGTTCACAGACCGGAAACTGCCAGGACCATGGTCCTCACTTTCCTGTGGGAGGGGTTTCACCACAATATCCGCCATGCAAAGCCCCCTGATGATCAGTTTGTGAAAAGGAATAGATTTCTCATGTAAAAGGGGGTATCAGCTACGAATTGGAATAAAGTTCAATTCTTGGTTGGAGTTTCACTTTAAATGCAAGTGTCCAGACTACCTGCCAACTTACTCCAACTGAAAAGTTGTCCCATCCAAAGATCCTCAAAATTAAAGAATAATATCACTACCTTGCTCCCCCGAAACACACGGCTGCTCTTACATGATCCAAGCAACTGGAGAGGAGGAGGAGGAGGAGGAGGAGGAGGAGGAGGAGGAGGAGGAGACGGCAGAGAAGGAGGAGGAGGAGGAGGAGGAGAAGACGGCAGAGAAGGAGGAGGAGGAGGAGGAGGAGAAGACGGCAGAGGAGGAGGAGGAGGAGGAGGAGGAGGAGGAGGAGGAGGAGACGGCAGAGGAGGAGGAGGAGGAGGAGACGGCAGAGGAGGAGGAGGAGACGGCAGAGGAGGAGGAGGAGACGGCAGAGGAGGAGGAGGAGGAGGAGGAGGAGGAGGAGAAGACGGCAGAGGAGGGAGGAGGAGGAGGAGGAGGAGACGGCAGAGGAGGAGGAGGAGGAGGAGGAGAAGACGGCAGAGGGAGGAGGAGGAGGAGAAGACGGCAGAGGAGGAGGAGGAGGAGGAGGGAGGAGGAGGAGGAGGAGGAGGAGGAGGAGGAGACGGCAGAGGAGGAGGAGGAGACGGCAGAGGAGGAGGAGGAGGAGGAGGAGAGGAGGAGGAGGAGGAGAGGAGGAGGAGGAGGAGGAGGAGAAGACGGCAGAGGAGGAGGAGGAGGAGGAGGAGGAGGAGGAGGAGGAGGAGGAGGAGGAGGAGGAGACATCAGAGGAGGAGGAGGAGGAGGAGGAGACGGCAGAGGAGGAGGAGGAGGAGGAGGAGACGGCAGAGGAGGAGGAGGAGGAGGAGGAGACGGCAGAGGAGGAGGAGGAGGAGGAGGAGACGGCAGAGGAGGAGGAGGAGGAGGAGGAGACGGCAGAGGAGGAGGAGGAGGAGGAGGAGACGGCAGAGGAGGAGGAGGAGGAGGAGAAGACGGCAGAGGAGGAGGAGGAGGAGGAGAAGACGGCAGAGGAGGAGGAGGAGGAGAAGACGGCAGAGGAGGAGGAGGAGGAGGAGGAGGAGGAGGAGGAGGAGGAGGAGGAGGAGGAGACGGCAGAGGAGGAGGAGGAGACGGCAGAGGAGGAGGAGGAGGAGGAGGAGGAGGAGGAGGAGGAGGAGACATCAGAGGAGGAGGAGGAGGAGGAGGAGACGGCAGAGGAGGAGGAGGAGGAGGAGGAGACGGCAGAGGAGGAGGAGGAGGAGGAGGAGACGGCAGAGGAGGAGGAGGAGGAGGAGGAGACGGCAGAGGAGGAGGAGGAGGAGGAGGAGACGGCAGAGGAGGAGGAGGAGGAGGAGGAGACGGCAGAGGAGGAGGAGGAGGAGGAGGAGACGGCAGAGGAGGAGGAGGAGGAGGAGGAGACGGCAGAGGAGGAGGAGGAGGAGGAGGAGACGGCAGAGGAGGAGGAGGAGGAGGAGGAGACGGCAGAGGAGGAGGAGGAGGAGGAGGAGACGGCAGAGGAGGAGGAGGAGGAGGAGGAGACGGCAGAGGAGGAGGAGGAGGAGGAGGAGACGGCAGAGGAGGAGGAGGAGGAGGAGGAGACGGCAGAGGAGGAGGAGGAGGAGGAGGAGACGGCAGAGGAGGAGGAGGAGGAGGAGACGGCAGAGGAGGAGGAGGAGGAGGAGGAGACGGCAGAGGAGGAGGAGGAGGAGGAGGAGACGGCAGAGGAGGAGGAGGAGGAGGAGGAGGAGGAGACGGCAGAGGAGGAGGAGGAGGAGGAGGAGACGGCAGAGGAGGAGGAGGAGGAGGAGGAGACGGCAGAGGAGGAGGAGGAGGAGGAGGAGACGGCAGAGGAGGAGGAGGAGGAGGAGGAGGAGACGGCAGAGGAGGAGGAGGAGGAGACGGCAGAGGAGGAGGAGGAGGAGGAGGAGACGGCAGAGGAGGAGGAGGAGGAGGAGACGGCAGAGGAGGAGGAGGAGAGGAGGAGACGGCAGAGGAGGAGGAGGAGGAGGAGGAGACGGCAGAGGAGGGAGGAGGAGGAGGAGACGGCAGAGGAGGAGGAGGAGGAGGAGGAGACGGCAGAGGAGGAGGGAGAGGAGGAGAAGGCAGAGGAGGAGGAGGAGGAGGAGACGGCAGAGGGAGGAGGAGGAGGGAGACGGCAGAGGAGGAGGAGGAGGAGGAGACGGCAGAGGAGGAGGAGGAGGAGGAGACGGCAGAGGAGGAGGAGGAGGAGGAGGAGGAGACGGCAGAGGAGGAGGAGGAGGAGGAGGAGGAGACGGCAGAGGAGGAGGAGGAGACGGCAGAGGAGGAGGAGGAGGAGGAGACGGCAGAGGAGGAGGAGGAGGAGGAGACGGCAGAGGAGGAGGAGGAGACGGCAGAGAGAGGAGGAGGAGGAGGAGGAGGAGGAGGAGGAGGAGGAGGAGGAGGAGAAGACGGCAGAGGAGGAGGAGGAGGAGGAGAAGACGGCAGAGGAGGAGGAGGAGGAGGAGGAGGAGGAGGAGGAGGAGGAGGAGGAGGAGGAGGAGGAGGAGACGGCAGAGGAGGAGGAGGAGACGGCAGAGGAGGAGGAGGAGACGGCAGAGGAGGAGGAGGAGGAGGAGGAGGAGACGGCAGAGGAGGAGGAGGAGGAGACGGCAGAGGAGGAGGAGGAGGAGACGGCAGAGGAGGAGGAGACGGCAGAGACGGCAGAGAAGGAGGAGGAGACGGCAGAGGAGGAGGAGGAGACGGCAGAGGAGGAGGAGGAGACGGCAGAGGAGGAGGAGACGGCAGAGGAGGAGGAGGAGACGGCAGAGGAGGAGGAGGAGGAGGAGGAGGAGGAGAAGACGGCAGAGGAGGAGGAGGAGGAGAGGAGGAGGAGGAGGAGGAGGAGGAGGAGGAGACATCAGAGGAGGAGGAGGAGGAGAAGACATCAGAGGAGGAGGAGGAGGAGAAGACGGCAGAGGAGGAGGAGGAGGAGGAGACGGCAGAGGAGGAGGAGGAGGAGACGGCAGAGGAGGAGGAGGAGGAGGAGGAGGAGACGGCAGAGGAGGAGGAGGAGGAGGAGGAGGAGACGGCAGAGGAGGAGGAGGAGGAGGAGGAGAAGGAGACGGCAGAGGAGGAGGAGGAGGAGGAGGAGACGGCAGAGGAGGAGGAGGAGGAGGAGGAGGAGACGGCAGAGGAGGAGGAGGAGGAACGGCAGAGGAGAGGAGGAGGAGACGGCAGAGGAGGAGGAGGAGACGGCAGAGGAGGAGGAGGAGGAGGAGGAGACGGCAGAGGAGGAGGAGGAGGAGACGGCAGAGGAGGAGGAGGAGGAGGAGGAGACGGCAGAGGAGGAGGAGGAGGAGGAGGAGGAGACGGCAGAGGAGGAGGAGGAGGAGGAGGAGGAGACGGCAGAGGAGGAGGAGGAGGAGGAGACGGCAGAGGAGGAGAGGAGGAGGAGACGGCAGAGGAGGAGGAGGAGGAGGAGACGGCAGAGGAGGAGGAGGAGGAGGAGGAGGAGACGGCAGAGGAGGAGGAGGAGGAGGAGGAGGAGACGGCGAGAGGAGGAGGAGGAGACGGCAGAGGAGGAGGAGGAGGAGGAGACGGCAGAGGAGGAGGAGGAGGAGGAGACGGCAGAGGAGGAGGAGGAGGAGGAGACGGCAGAGGAGGAGGAGGAGGAGACGGCAGAGGAGGAGGAGGAGACGGCAGAGGAGACGGAGGAGGAGGAGGAGGAGGAGACGGCAGAGGAGGAGGAGGAGGAGGAGAGACGGCAGAGGAGGAGGAGGAGACGGCAGAGGAGGAGGAGACGGCAGAGGAGGAGGAGGAGGAGGAGGAGACGGCAGAGGAGGAGACGGCAGAGGAGGAGGAGGAGGAGGAGGAGGAGGAGACGGCAGAGGAGGAGGAGGAGGAGACGGCAGAGAAGGAGGAGGAGGAGACGGCAGAGAAGGAGGAGGAGACGGCAGAGGAGACGGAGGAGGAGGAGGAGGAGACGGCAGAGGAGGAGGAGGAGGAGGAGGAGACGGCAGAGGAGGAGGAGGAGGAGGAGACGGCAGAGGAGGAGGAGGCGGAGGAGACGGCAGAGGAGGAGGCGGAGGAGACGGCAGAGGAGGAGGAGGAGGAGGAGGAGACGGCAGAGGAGGAGGAGGAGGAGGAGACGGCAGGAGGAGGAGGAGGAGGAGGAGACGGCAGAGGAGGAGGAGGAGGAGGAGACGGCAGAGGAGGAGGAGGAGGAGACGGCAGAGGAGGAGGAGGAGGAGGAGGAGGAGGAGACGGCAGAGGAGGAGGAGGAGGAGGAGACGGCAGAGGAGGAGGAGGAGGAGGAGACGGCAGAGGAGGAGGAGACGGCAGAGGAGGAGGCGGAGGAGACGGCAGAGGAGGAGACGGCAGAGGAGGAGACGGCAGAGGAGGAGGAGGAGGAGGAGGAGGAGGAGACGGCGGCAGAGGAGGAGGAGACGGCAGAGGAGGAGGAGGAGGAGGAGACGGCAGAGGAGGAGGAGACGGCAGAGGAGGAGGAGGAGGAGGAGGAGACGGCAGAGGAGGAGGAGGAGGAGACGGCAGAGGAGGAGGAGGAGGAGGAGACGGCAGAGGAGGAGGAGGAGGAGGAGACGGCAGAGGAGGAGGAGGAGACGGCGGCGGAGGAGGAGGAGACGGCAGAGGAGGAGGAGGAGGAGGAGACGGCAGAGGAGGAGGAGGAGGAGGAGGAGGCGGCAGAGGAGGAGGAGGAGGAGGAGGAGACGGCAGAGGAGGAGGAGGAGGAGACGGCAGAGGAGGAGGAGGAGACGGCAGAGGAGGAGGAGGAGGAGGAGGAGGAGGAGGAGGAGGAGGAGGAGGAGACGGCAGAGGAGGAGGAGGAGGAGGAGGAGACGGCAGAGGAGGAGGAGGAGACGGCAGAGGAGGAGGAGGAGACGGCAGAGGAGGAGGAGGAGACGGCGGAGGAGGAGACGGCGGAGGAGGAGACGGCAGAGGAGGAGGAGGAGGAGGAGACGGCAGAGAAGGAGGAGGAGGAGGAGACGGCAGAGAAGAGGAGGAGACGGCAGAGGAGACGGAGGAGGAGGAGGAGGAGACGGAGGAGGAGGAGGAGGAGGAGGAGACGGCAGAGGAGGAGGAGGAGGAGGAGACGGCAGAGGAGGAGGAGGAGGAGGAGACGGCAGAGAAGGAGGAGGAGACGGCAGAGGAGACGGAGGAGGAGGAGGAGGAGACGGCAGAGGAGGAGGAGGAGGAGGAGACGGCAGAGGAGGAGGAGGAGGAGGAGACGGCAGAGGAGGAGGAGGAGACGGCAGAGGAGGAGGAGGAGGAGGGAGACGGCAGAGGAGGAGGAGGAGGAGGAGGAGGAGACGGCAGAGGAGGAGGAGGAGGAGAGAGACGGCAGAGGAGGAGGAGGAGGAGGAGACGGCAGAGGAGGAGGAGGAGGAGGAGACGCAGAGAGGAGGAGGAGACGGCAGAGGAGGAGGAGGAGGAGACGGCAGAGGAGGAGGAGGAGGAGACGGCAGAGGAGGAGACGGCAGAGGAGGAGACGGCAGAGGAGGAGGAGGAGGAGGAGGAGACGGCGGCAGAGGAGGAGACGGCAGAGGAGGAGGAGGAGGAGGAGACGGCAGAGGAGGAGGAGGAGGAGAGACGGCAGAGGAGGAGGAGGAGGAGGAGACGGCAGAGGAGGAGGAGGAGGAGGAGGAGACGGCAGAGGAGGGAGGAGGAGGAGGAGACGGCAGAGGAGGAGGAGGAGGAGGAGGAGACGGCAGAGGAGGAGAGACGGCAGGAGGAGGAGGAGGACGGCAGAGGAGGAGGAGGAGGAGGAGGGAGGACGGCGGCGAGGAGGAGGAGGCGGCGGAGGAGGAGAGGCGGCAGAGGAGGAGGAGCGGCAGAGGAGGAGGAGGAGGAGG